>NC_054387.1:85086384-85386384 GCF_017654675.1 Xenopus laevis
GTGAATTGTGACTAAACTAGATCAAACAAATAATTTGCCTTTGGGGCAAATTTATCAAAGTTTGAATTAGCGTATCTGAAACAATAACTAATCTAAAAAAATAATTTAGTGAAAACACTCAAATGTAAAGTTTTTTCTAAAAGCTAGTCAATGGTAAATTTAAGAGATTTTTTTAAATCTAAAAAATTTTTGTTAACATTGGTAGACTAATTGAAAATTATTTGTAGAATGTGATTTTGTTGTGTTTGAATTTTGGCAAGCTTTTAATAAATTATGTTTTCAAGATTTGAGTTTTTAACTTAATAGCCCACATTTGAGTTTGGTACGTTTGAGTTTTTTCCAAATTAAAAAAATTTACAAATTCGATGCACCATCAAGCCCATGCACTGTGAAAACATATTGACAAATTAGGATTTCTAACTGCCAGCTCATGCATGTGTACCTATTTCCTTACACACCCTTCCTTTAAAAGCGAATAGAGATTGCATCTCAACTGTGAATCTAAAAACGAAACGTATAAAAGGATGACCCCAGAATATTGCCGTTCTCAAGTGAGGTGTTGCTTGCTTTCCCCCCTCTGTATGCCCTTAGTTACGTCAAATGCGGGAGACGGGAAGCAAGCAGCTCCTCAGTCTGAATGTGTAGAAACGAGAAGATCTCTGCCGTCTGATCATATTATACTTTCTCCCTTGAGGGATAGAATGGTTACTTTGTCTCTGCATTCAAGACAATATTTTGGTAACTTCAGGAGATATACTGTAGCGATAGAATATATATCGCCAACATTACCACATAGATCAGTTATTCGTTTGAATCCTCAAAACTTCTCTAGATCTAGTAAAATAGTGAACAAATATATATATATATATATATATATATACACATACATACATACATACATACATACATACATACATACATACATACATACATACATACATACATACATACATACATACATACATACATACATACATACATACATACATACATACATACATACACAGTAGTAAATGGACCCGCACTCCAATGTTCTAGTGAAGAAAAGTAATGTGCTTTATTCACAAATGCATATCCAACATTTTGGTCCACACTGGGACCTTTCTTACCATTTAAGAAATCCGGTAAGAGTGCGCTCAACAAATTGAGATATAGATATAGATATAGATATAGATATATATATATATATATTTGTTCACTATGTTACTAGATCTAGAGAAGTTTTGAGGATTCAAACGAATAACTGATCTATGTGGTAATGTTGGCGATATACTTTATTTATTTATTTTTTATGAGAAGTTACCTGTACCTTACTCTTTAGTTAATTTTAATATAGCTTTTATCTCTTAATAGTTTGCAATAAAAGTTACATTTTATTCATACATTTTGCACAGATATTTTATCAGAAATTGGAAAGGCAATTAATAAGGTTGTTCCTAAGGGATTTCCTCTTTTTTTCTTTCCTTTTTTGTTCCAAAATTTGATTACAATTGGACCTTGCTCACCAGTAAGTTTTTAGTTCTTGTTAATAGGTGGGAGGTTCATATGGTTTCACTTTGGTGTTTAGATATTCAATGACGAAACCAGCAAGGAGCAGACAGATACTTTAAAAATCATTACACGTTTGTAATGAATATTTATTAGAAAATTTCTATGAATTGAATTTTATTTCTTAGGGGAAAACATGTTTTTTTTTTTTTGTTTTACCAAACTTTTAATTAATAGTGAGACCTTCTGTAGGATGCATCATTTATCTGTTTTATTCTCCGCTCTTCATTAAAATAAAAAAAGACAGTTACAGCAAATGAAATGCAAAAAATATATATTATTAAATACCTTTTTTCAAAGAAACTTCAACCTTATGGCCAGATTCCAGATTTCGCAGCGTGGCTTGTAAACCTGTAACCTGAAATAAGAAAATTATACGAGTCTCAGAAAATATAGTAACATTAATAACATGCCATTTATTTACACATTTCCTGCTTCAACTCTAAATATTCCTGACTTGCATGATAGCCTCCCAAAAAATATTTATGTTTGGACCTACACTTGGGCAATCATTTTGCACCCCAAAAAGAACAACGGGTAGTGCCTCTAAAAGTATGCATTTTCAAGCCGTAATCTGCTCTGTGTAATTCTGTGCCTGTGAATTTCTCATTAATGACTTAGGGGGCAAGCCTTGCTGACCTGGTTCATGTAAATTTTAGAATATGGTAAAAATGTAACTGTAAAAAGTCATCATACTTTCTGTACTTTGGAACCAATAAGAGGCAGGTTAAAATACTGTATAGATGAACTACAACTTTAAAGAAAAAATTACGTTCTTGGGTGAAAAACTCATCCCACAGGCCTGCTCCTCACATTTACATTCTGTTCTGTTTTATGTACAATGTTAGCTATGCACCATACTTATATTATCTGTTGTCCATGGAATACAGAGGTAGAAGAAGCTAGTTTAGAACTGCTCGATATATCGACTGCTACAATCGCTTCTGCTAAAGTGGTAGTTCACATTTAAGTTAAAAAAATCCTATTCATATCAATTGGTCTTCATTTTTTATAGATTTTGAATTATTTGCTTTCCCCCAGCCTTTAAATGAAGGTTACTGACTCCAGCAGCCAAAAAATATTTAATTGATTATCCTTTTAATCTTCCGGCGGATAGTTCAAACAAATGCTTGGTTGCTAGGGTAAAATGGAACTTAGCAATCAGCCAACTGGTAAAATTCCAAACTGGAAATCTACTGAACAAGAAGCTAAATAATTAAAAAAACACAAAAAATAAAAAATTAAGGCGAACTGCAAATTGTCTGTAAAGCTGAGCTAGAACTAGCTAGAACTGAGAGGTTTAGGAAGTTTTTATCCTCAGGCTAATAGGCTTTTTAATCATGAAATGCCATCACAGCTTTTTACAATTGGCTTTAGATGTTTTGATAGTGATGAACACATGAATCATTTTTAAAAAAATAGATGTATCCCTTTGGTTGCTGTGTTTTGTTAAAATAATGCACTCAAAATTATTTAGTATGTATTTTCATATTATATGCTCAATGTATTCAAAGATGTATGTATATTAGCAGTCTGCTTTCAGCTGTGTTTTTAAACATATGGCACTATTTTTTTAGCATGTTTTTAGCAGTTATCGTTAAATGCAATCAACTGTTGTTGTTTTTTGCATTTAAGCACTAATGCACTTTACTTTACTTTTGCTCTAGTATATTATTTAAAATTTACACAGTCTTGGAATAATCAGGGTATATTTTATTACAAAAATGGGGGGTTGTGGGAGCACTCAAAGGCTAAGTTAAAATATGTTTAAGTACAATGAAAGTGCAACTGAGTTGTCCAATTAATCAATGCACATTCCCTGATCCCGTCTCATAAGTAATTCAGTATATTTGCAAGTGCATGTGTTTACAAAAACAGGGGTTTTTAGATACAAAGTCAAAATGGTCATAAAGTAGATAAGCCACCATACCACATCACGGTTAACTCCGTACAGTGGTCCCCCAACTTGTTTACCTCCTATCATAGTATAAAAAGTGTTGTACCTCTCTGCATAGTAGCATTACTTGTAATCAGTGTCTTCTGAACCTTGGTTGCAGCCTGAGGGCTAGATCCTCCCCCGCCACTAGCTTTTGCAGCTTTTAAGATTGAGAGAAAGATTGCCCAATCCAAAGCCCATTTTTTAAAAGCATGGGGCCACCATTAGTTTAAAGGGGTGGGTATGGGGTGCTACAAACCACATGAAGCTTAGCCTGCAGCTTCTGGCTATAATACAATATATAAAAAAAAAATCGGGTTGTGGGAGCACTCAAAGGCTAAGTTAAAATATGTATAATGGAAGTGCTACTGATTTGGCCAATTAATCAATGCACATTCCCTGTCTGTTTAAAAAATGGGCGTTGGTTTGGGCAATCTCTCTCTCTTAAAAGCCTCAAAAGCTGTGGCAGGGAAGGATCTAGCCCTCAGACTGAAACCAAGGTTCAGGAGAAACTGATTACAAGTAATGCTACTATGCAGAGAGGTACAAGACCTTTTATACTATGACCGGAAGTAAACAAGTTAGGGCCCACCGTACGGGGTTTACCTTGACGTGGTATGGTGGCTTATCAACTTAACGATCATAACTTTGCAACTAAAAACCCCTGTTTTTGTAAACACATGCACTTGCATATATACTGAATTACTTATGAGACAGGGGACAAGGGAATGTGCATTGATTAATTGGCTAAATCAGTAGTACTTCCATTGTACTTAAACATATTTTAACTTAGCCTTTGAGTGTTCCCACAACCCCCCTTTTAGTATGTTGTGTATATATATATATATATATATATATATATATATATATATATATATATATATATATATATATATATATATATATATATATATATATATATATATATATATATATATATATATATATTTTATTATGGGTTGTACTTTTATAACTTTGTACGTGACAAATAAAGGAATCTATCGAATTTGATATTTCTCTGATGAAAATGCATTGAAATAAACACCAAACTGAACTTTTCTGCATTATTAATTCTGCATTAAACCGCTGTGCCCGACAAGGTACTTTACTGAACACAAAATCTAAACTTCCCAGTTGAGTAGATGTTAGCAGTTATAATACCTTGAGGTTTAGCAGCAGCACTGAAGGCTCCATAAACAGTTCAGGAAACTCTGACCACAGTTACCAGAGAAGTGGTGGTTATTAGTTTTGTAGTTTGGCACATTTCGGTTGTTGCTAACTGCATGTGAACATAAACACATCTTGTGTTACCTGTCCAACTGCTCGATCCCTTTCCAAACTGATCAGCATCTTCTGCCGCAGGACAGTCTCGTACTTCTCATGTAGCTGCCGCAGCAATGGCTCATATGATGTATAATGCTCTTTTAGCCTAGGAGGTGGGAAGAGTGAGAGAGTGTTACATGGTCCAACACACAGTGGGGCTTACTCCTAACACAGCACCATCACCAACTTAGCACAGATATAGCTGCAGTCTGTCATCCATATAAAATTCACATCTCTGCTGTAATCGGGCATTATATCTACAAGTTGGATTGAGAACAATTATTTTGCAGTTTTTCTCCCAACAAAGCAAAAATTCAAGTATTTTGATAACAAGGAAAAGGGTTTATTTTACGGATTCTGAACAGATGTTAATAAAACAACCAGAATCCAACTTCCTGCTTTTCAGCTCTCTAACTCTGAGTTAAGGTGGCCATACACGGACCGATAAAAGCTGCCGACAGACTGTGTCGGCAGCTTATTGGCCCGTGTATGGGGGCCCCCGACGGGCTTCCCCGATCGAGATCTGGCCGAAAGTCGGCCAGATCTCGATCGGATGGGGTTAAAAATCCCGTCGGATCGCGGCCGCATCTGTTCGTTGATGCGGTACCGCGATCCGACCGCCCGTTTGCGAGCGCTAGGATCCGATCGTTGGGCCCTAGGGCCCACGATCGGATCAGCCCGATATTGCCCACCTCAAGGTGGGCATATCGGAGGGAGATCCGCTCGTTTGGCGACATCGCCAAACGAGCGGATCTATCCGTGTATGGCCACCTTTAGTCAGCGACTTGAAGGGGGGCCACATGGTACATTTCTGTTCAGTGATTGTTCAATTGATCCTCAGCATTCAGCTCAGATTCAAAAGCAACAGATATGACCCATGTGCCCCCCCCTCAAGTCTCTGATTGGTTACTGCCTGGTAGCCAGGGTAACCAGTCAGTGTAAACCAAGAGAGCTGAAAAGCAGTTAGTAGTGTTCTGACTGACATGTTATACATCAAATCACTCCAGCCTTTATACATTACATTTGTGGCTAACTAACTATATTAGAAACATTTTTTATTTTGCACAGCCTATCTATTTACCCATTTTTTTATTTTTAAACTGAACAATTCCTTTAATGCAAATCTTTGTATTCCTATTTATTTTACAGGGGTTATAATGCACTGGCAGGCAGCCTATCATGATACATGTCTCTTAAATTGTTATATATTATGTTATAATGCCATCATTCACAAAGCAATGTAAAGCACATTTTGGAATTATTACAACTGTACAAGAGATAAGGAAAATTAATCAAGTTCACAAAAACATGTTAAAAGCTACTGAGTGAAAATAAAACATTTATTTAACTAGTGTTTTTTCCATTTCCATTTAAAGGTTTGTAGCATTGTTTCCTGTCTAAAAACATTTCAGTGACAAAGCTGATAAGATCAAAAGCTTAGTGAGTGTCACATTGTGTCAGACATTTCGTGCTATAACAAGGGCCCAAAAGTCATGCAAGCAACCACTTTTCCATATGTTGCCGTCACCCGCATTGTTATGTCACAAGAACCAAGCTTAGTTGCCACACCCATTGTTTAGAAAGTATCACTTTTTCCATACACTAGCAAAGAGATTACACATAGTTCTAGCCTTGCTATATTCAACTATTTATAGATTATTATATATTTAGTTATTTATAATACTGGAAACAGCTACAGGATTCACTGTGTTACAAAACAAAAACAAAAGAACAAAGAAAATAGTATCTGTGATGTGCAAAAATTTGGACACCTTTTTACTAGTTGTCACCTGTTGACAATTGCAGAACATAATAAAATCCAACACCCCAAATGTTGGCTTGTCACTAAACAACTGTGGGCTCCTCTATCATGGAGAGTCATAAAAATGAAGCTACAGTAACTGATGCCTACAAAGCAGGGAAAGGCTGTAAAAATATTGCAAATTTCTAGCCACCCAGCAGATGGTTTTAAACTGTTTTTGTGAAAAAAAAGCAAACAGCGCATAGACAAACCCCTGACTGCCAAAAACATAGGTACTACATGCTTGGCAGATTTGATTAATATCTATAAGGTTTCAGACCTTTTCTATTACAGTTAGAGCCTTTGCCTGCAAGAACGTAGTACAGGTATGGGACCTGTTATCTAGTATGCTCGAGACCTGGGGTAATCCGTATATTTCCGTAATTTGGATCCTCATACCTAGTTTTTAAACCCCATCCTAAAAATATCCAGAGAGGTAAAGGGAATCTGGGTATAAATGTCTTTTTCTTCATTTGTGCCTTAGTTGAGAAAAATAAGTCACATTATGATCTGTTAGAAACTTTAATTTAAAGGAACCATGCCATGATTTTTATGGTATCGTTTTTATTACTCTGTGTACATGGCAACTAATTCATTCTACCATTTAAAACCAATAAATGTGTATTTTTATTTGTAATACTGGCATGTAGGCAACCATCTCCGGTAATTTTGCCTGGTCATGTGCTTTCAGGAAGAGCTAGCACTTCACAATGGAACTACTAGAGATAGACTATTGTTTATCCTAATCAATGTAACTGAAAGAGTTTCAAATTGGGTTAGCTGGACTTGGATTTTTACCAAGTGCTGGTCTCATATGTACCATTAGCTGGGGCATGGGAGCAAAAATGCAGGTGTCAAGGAGCTATTATCTGATTACCCAATGTTCTGCTAATGGGTTGCTGGTGGGGGAGGGGGAGAGAGGGGTGATATCAGTCCAACTTGCAGTGCAGCAGTAAAGAGAGACTAAAGTTTATCAGAGCACAAGTCACATGACATGGGTCATCTAAGAAATGTCAGATTTCAAGATTAAATTGAAAAAAAAAAATCTGCTTTCTCTTTTGAAAAATCAATTTCAATGCAGAATTCTGCTGGAGGTGCGCTGTTAACGGATGCATTTTGGGAAAAAAACATGTTTTCCCGTGACAGAATCCATTTAAATAAGCACTAATGACACTTTGTCAGGGCCGGGTCAGCCTTGACAAGCACCCTAGGCAACTTTGCCGGCAGGCGCTGGCTGAGCGTGCACATGCGCGAACCCGTACTTTTGTGCGCATGCGCGAGTTGATGCTCGCGTGCATCACCATGTGCACATGCGCACAAGCACAAATACAAGGGGAGAGATGCGATCGGGCATGGGGTAGGCGACAGAGCAGGTACGTGCCTGATGCCCCCCCCAGCTTTGCGCCCTAGGCACGCGTCTACTCTGCCTACCCCTTGGCCCAGCCTTGCACTTTCTAATATAAAAAAAAAAAATTGGCTTACAACTATATGGCAGTCAGATGAAGATGTGTTTCAGTTTGTTCTATACACTAAGACATACTTATCCCACCTCTCTTACTGCTGCATTGTGCCTTGGGCTGTGCCATTATCATTTATGCAGCTGGATTTTGAATGTTTAGGATGCCCACTTTAGAAACAACTTTGGTTGTTTTCATATTTTAGAACTGATCAGTATAATGGAGTATTGAGCTATGGATGGTTCTGTATATACCAAAGGATGTATTTGTTTGTCACACCCAAACATCTCTCCTTGCAATGGTTCAGTAATCATTTAAGCAAAGTCAATTGACTTTCATACCACAGGTAACATTTTAATTACCTAACTTTCTCATGTAGTGTCTGTACCAGTGCCTGCTGCCGCTTGTAATACTTTTAATTTAGTCATTCAGCTGAATACGGGCAAATCCTGCCCCCACAGACTCAGAGTCATGTCATATTCTTCTCTAATCTGTTATTGATCACATCACTTTTTTTGCATGAGTCTTAACAGTGCAATCAATGATACAGAGTTTGAAACACATATTTTAAGCAGCACACCACGACCGTCATTTTTTTTCCTTATGATGTTGTATCGCTTTAGATTTGGCAATCGAATATGTAACTGTCATTGCCTCTGGTAAAAAGCTGAGATTAGAATATAAAAGGAAACTGACGTACATTATCAGAGTGCCCAGCGAAATGTCAGCCACCCTAAGGACAGACAACACAAAAGCTAAAGTCAATTATAAGTCTTTGCAAGAGTGTCTTCCAACTGAGGTGGTGACTGCACAGAAACTTTCTTGTCCTTGGGCTCATCATCTGTTACATTCAGAGCTTTAAGCCTTTCAAGTATAGCAATGTTTGCAGTTGAAGAGATATAAAACCTATACAGTTTTATAAGTCAGTACAGAATTGTTTCTGCAACATATTTTTTCCATTTTGAATTTGTTGTGCATTAAATAATCACAGTGTGCAGCAATTGAACTTTTCTCTTGACACAGACTAAAGACTAAGGGGTTATTTAAGGTGCAAAGTTTGCTACAATTACCATCACTTATAGGAACCAATCAGAAAGTAGCACTTCCTGGTAAACTGTTTTAAAGCAAGTATCTTATTGGCTGCTCTGGGTTACTGATCCTGTGCAAACTATGGCCTTTATTACATATATGGGTAAAAGTTTATTTATGATTACTGCATACAAACCAACTTTTCGAAGGCTCACAAGTGAGGCAGAATTGATGAGTCTCAACACCCTAATAACTCAGTATTTAGTAACACCTGCTTTGGTACAGATCACATCTTATAAACACCTTTTGTATCCAGTTCAATTCTTGTTAAAGGGATTTTTGCCCAATCTTCCTTGAAGATCACTTCTAATTCTGAGATCTTCTTGTGCGGTCTTGCATATTTAAGATCAACCCACAGATGGTTTTGCAATGGCTCCGACAGTCTTGTTACAGTTTTGATAGTTTGGAGTAAAAAGACCAATTTACCCATTTAGGCTTCATCAAAATGTGTGCTTTTCTAAAATGTATGTCTTCAAATGGTCAACCAACCGTTAGTAGAATTTTTGGCCTAGAAATCTAAAGAATGTTGGCTTCTGCATTTGGGGCTTTGGAAATTTGGAGCAGGGGCTCTAGGAGTTTTTGACCCTTACAAATCATACATTTCTATAAAAAACTTCACATACACTATACATTTGATATCAGCACTTTTGGGAGACACAGGACTTTTCAAATCGGTTCAAATCAGTATTGTATGATAAAATAAAATACAATTTCTTTCTGATATAGGTCTATATTATGGAAACATTTTTTAATTCTTTTATTCTTTTAATTATTTAGAAGCCTATATCTTGTTAGACAATATGAATTGGGCAAAATATTACACAACATATCTAGAAAGCTTAGGATGCTTTGAAAAAACAACATACAGTTTTCCTTGGTAAACTAAATGTGTCCCCAGGATACAACCTGCTAAAGTCTCTCAAAATAACTCCCTACTAATTTGACAATTAAAAGAAACACAGAGACCAAAATCTAATTTCTCATATTCTTGATAAAAAAATAAAGTTATTAAACCTTTTGAGATTGTAACACATTGGCTCAGTTTAAAGCATAACCTATAGATTCTAAAGGAAAATGGAGGTTCCCTTTCCCACTAATGAAGCAATCAATGAATATCCCTCTTCCAAAATATTAGAAAATGATTATAACATACTATATAAACATCTACACCTCTGAAATAAAAGATGCTATTCAATTAATCCTCATTAATAAAACTCCCAAGTCAGATGACCCATCTTTAAGGAACCGCATCACTTTTTAAGATGTATTAACTATTTAGAAACCAACAGAAAACGACTTCATCCAAGGAATTACATCAAAAACAGACTATGTAAAATGTATCTTAATACCCGTGGACTTTGTGGGATGACCGGTACTTATATATATGGTGAGACTGTGAAGTTATAAAGCCCTTGCGGCTACAGATCAACCAGTTAATTACAGCAATGTCTGGAACATGAACTGAGCTATCTGCTCTTCTCAGAGATATATCTTTACACATCCCCTGAGAATACCATACAGTCATACACCACATTGCAGGAAACGAAAAGCTCTCCTTCGACTTTTCACCAAATTAGTCAACTAATGGTCTGATGGAGCAAATGTCTGAACAAATTAATAATACTACTGAGAAATACAAAATACATTGGGTAACATTGAATAAATAAACCTCCACAACTTAAAGGAAACAACATCAGCACAAAAATCTTACACCCTGCCAGGGTCTATAAGTTAAAATTTAGGAGTGTATAGTTTGGTATCGGCCACCAAAACGTCACATCTTGTGTCACCACTCCTAATCTTCCAGAAGGACGCTGGAAGAGCAATCTTCTATGTGTTTCTCACTCTCACACATGTGCGGATAAAGAAATCACAAAACGCACATCCTACAATACCAAGATGCACTCTAAATGATCAAATATCACTTACTTTTTTAAATCATTTATCAGTTTGTTTTTTTCTTGTGCCACTCTCTTGTGATGCATCTTATGGAAGTCCCGTTCTTTATACAATTTAACCATTGCCTCTTTAGCTTTGCTGAAATGGAAGCAAGAACACCAATTAGTCACTTTTCACAAAAGATATGTAGCACCATAACTAGGCAGGATGGTATTCGTAATGATCAGTTATGGAAAGGTGTGCAGTCACCAGGGCTCATTTAACAATGGAGGGGCATGGTGACTGCTTGGAGAACCCGGAAAGCGGCAAGACGGTGAATCATAATTGTTTTATTCACACTTTTACAAAGACCATTGTCAGTGTAATTTTAACTTATCAATGATTAAAATATTTACGGTTTTACACTATGTCAGTCCATTTTTATTATAGAGCTGCAGGATTTGGAGCAGACTGGTGAACCTTTAGCTCAATAACTCTCTTAATGCATATTGCCTTTTAAACGTTTGTAAGTACCCCACCATCTGAATACATCACATCGCATGCTTTGGAGTGGTTTGGATAAGCAGGATAATAAGGGCACCTATGTTCAACATTTCTCTTAAGCATTAAGCGGTGTGTTAATATATCAACAAAATACTGCGCTATATTGGTATTATTTTTCTTCCCTTTTTTTGTCTAACTTCGTGCTAGTGAGCGCTGGTTTTCTCTACACTTAATGGTTGAATTCTACTACAAGTCTGAGGGAGAACAAACACTATTTAAACCTGGAAGAGGAAGCAAACTACCAGAACCTTGACATAACTTTATTTTTTGTGTCTTTACATATTTTTATTCTGGCATTAGTCACAGAGTGCAGCAATGTTCCAGACGCAGTACCTTAGTGCTCGAGCACTTGCATCTGGGGCATGAGTAAATGAACATTAGTATAACAAATGCTAATTAACTGTGCACTAATTCAATTTGTTTTAAAATAATTGCTAGTAATGTACCTGAACATAACATCTGAGAGGTAGAACAAAAAATATAATTATGTATTTTCTGTTATACATCTCTTGATACTTTCCTACACAGTCATATTGCTTAGTGTGATACGAACAATAGAACTGAGCTTAGAAAAAAAATGCACCAGACAAAAAGCAAAAAACAGCTATGTGCGCCATGGGCCATGGGCTCACTCCTTAACAATAATGTTGTTAACAATCTGATCATATAAATCATTGTAAAACAGCAAACACACAGTGACTATACATTAATGAAATTTTAAAAATGATTTTTGGAGTTTTTTTGGTAATTGCCAGACACACAACTCCTTAATTCTCATTGCATCAGACGTTTTTGCATCGTGCTTTTTCAAAGTGCAGCACTGGTCCTGCCATTAGACATGTGGTAAGTACAGGGCTTGTTTTCAAACCTGTGCTCTTCTGCACTCCCTAACTTGTGTGTCTGAATGATAAAAAAAATAATAGGGCATGAGAGGATTCCCCCCGACTGCCCCCTCATGAATACAGTGCTCTAGAAAGCCACCAACACTGTACCGATGCAAACAGCCCAACCGTCCCATGTTTCTATTTGAGCTTTTGCACTTCGCTTAATTAAATTAGAAGCGTTTTGGCAAAGAGCCCAAAATACTCTGTAACCTGCACTTAGATACATTTGGAACAATTAAAGATAAGCAAGGTTACAACTGTAACAATTTAAGATAAGCAGGTCTTCTGGGAGAACTGAAAGCTGAAGCTTAAAGGACAATTCATCTTCATTAGAAAAACTAAATAACATCATAAAACACGGCCCTAAAACGTGTTCAGACTTTCTATAACCAGCCAAATTTTCTAAAATGGACATATTTAGGGGTTGTACCTTGCGTTTGTTGCACCCTGCCCCAACAATGGTAAATGTGTTTTAATGTACAAATATAAACTTCTCTGTCTCTCTTATAAAGTCAGAAGATTGTTTTACACAGCAATATTTTAAAACGGTTTCTGGGGGACTAGAATAGTGCACATTTATACAGCAGAACTGAAGCAATATAAATAATGTATGCACAGAGTGCGTATGCTTGCTCCTGCTCTTGAGAACTCCTAAGATGCAGGTTCTGTGAATAAATTTGCATGAGCAAAACTCTCTCAGAGCAACGGAGTGTCTTAAAATTATACTTTAATACTTTCCCATTTTGCGGTGCAGAAAAGTAAGTGCTGAAAGCGCTACACCTTTGTTGTGAATACTAAACCGATATGAAATCGTATTTCTGCTAATTATTCATTAATTACTGCAGTACATTTCCCAGCTTTGAGGGGATTAAACTTAAAGAAAGCAAAGGCAACTGCAAGAGAAAAATCGTGAATTCTATTCAGTATAATTATATTTCACAGGGCTTTCCCTTCAGAGGGTACTTGTAAGCATTCACATGCTATTACAGTTAAAATTAAACTTTTTAAATGGGTGAGATTATTATTAGTGAAGTGATGTTGCATTTCTTGCATTTATGTGGGTGCTGGTACCACTTCTATGGAATGGAAGATTTTGTTAATGTCTAAAATCTTCTTAAACAAATCTCATGAATGAATAGACCAGTAATTAGAGGTTAGATAAAGTCAGTGTATTTTCAGTGCTGCAAAATAAGTTAGGCAAACACGAAAAATAGAGATGGCACTATTCCGGTATCCCAAAAATATAATCTAATCAAATGGAATCCAGGAGTCACAAAATATTAATAAAGTAATACAAAAAGTTTTATTGCATCTTGTATAAAAAACAAAAGCCTGACGCGTTTCGTGTCCACACAGGACACTTAATCATAGGCAAAATAAGTTAGCACTTTAAAAACAGGGCTTTGGAGTCTGTACATAAATCCTTCGACTCTTCAGTTTATGGTACTTCCGCTGCTGTGTAGCCATGCTTCAATGGCTGCCCCTATGACTGCACAACAGCTTGTTTTTATAAACTATAGTAGTCTTTCTAAATCAAACACACAGCTTTTACCAGTGCATGCTAACAGCATACCAAAAATTGCTCCGAACTCCAACTCCAGAGCTCTGTTTAAAAATGGGTTATTAATAATGGTAAACTCCATACCTAATATTCCCCCTTTAAAACCTGTAAAAAAGAAGAGTTGCCGAGATTCCCACTTGTGAACTTTGATACAAAGTTCCCTAATCTACGATGTTCTGTGCAAACGAGTTGTACTTATTTGACCAATTGAGTCAGTCATTTACAACTGCTATATGAAAAGGTATTTTCTTTCTGGTTGTGAACCTTCTGTATTTAAAAAATTTAAAAATTTAAAGACTAGAAGGTCTCTTGTGCTTTGTGGCATGTAAGGATATAAGCAGATACAGAATCTAGAGGTCGTTCATGATTTAACTTTTAGTATGCTCCTCAGAAACTGAGGAAGTGGGTAAAGAAACACAAAAAGGCGTTAAGCATATGGAGTGTTATGAAGTCTCCGTTTTGGTGGATGTTTTTATATTACTAAATAAAGGCAATGTTTTAAATGGATCAAGCTTAGTCTCCAAGATTGTGACTTTTTCATTGGTCATGGACACCTGGCCCGGGTTGCGGTGCATGTTGCAGCATGGAGACAGCTTACTGCTATGGCCATACGTTTCCGGCGAGAGTTCCCCTATATCTATAGGTTTCATGCATCTATAGTGATGTATGGTCTGACTGCTTCACTTACAAAAATATTTTTATAACATATTAACATTTATTGATACTGGGCAAAGGTATCACCTTGCCACTTAGGTTGTGTCTGGTGGCACTTCTTGCAGAATAGGCAACAGAGAACTAGCACCATGTTGTCACCCCTGGAAAAAAACCCTAGTTTGTGTTTCATTCAGAAGAACAACTTAGGAATTGCTGGGGGGGGGGGGCAATTATGGTAGGCATTAAGAACAGGGCTCCATTATCCAAACATTAGGCTATAACAAGGCTATCTGAATAGATCACCAAGCATTGGGATAATGCCATCTGGACCACAGCCCTTAGGCCATTGGTGGAAGCAATTCTGCTCCATGCCCCAGCCCCATACAATGGAACAACTTCCACTTGAATGCGGGCACATGCAGCAGAGGTCAGCCAAAAACTGAGACAGCAGCAATTTTCAGGCCAACCTTAGCTCCGCTGTGTGTGACTGCACGAAAGAAGCTGGGGCATGAAATGGATCCTCCTCTCTCAGCCTGGAAAAAAAATATGCAGGCTGAGAGCGGCAGAGACAGTGCTCCGTTTGCTCATGGACTTAGATGTTTGGGAATTAATAGGGAGCAATACAACTCATGGGCCTGTGCGCATGATGGAGAGATGGCTTTATTGTCTAATGATCCAATAAGTCTATGGACATTAGCTGTTAAGGATATACACCAATTTGGCTCCCCTAGAATACAGAAACATAGTGAGCAGGTTCACGTTCTGCATGCAGGGTAACCACCTACTTCAGTTATACTGACTAGCAGTTGGATACCAGATGGCTAATGACAATATGCACAGCTACCCTTGGTGACAACAAGCCTGAAAACTCCAATGTGAAGAACGGTAAAGACTAAGGTGCCCTTGTCCTATTTTGTATAAAAATACAAAAACACCCAACAAGACTTCTTTACAATTAGCACATTATAAAAAACAAAAATCAACAGAAATTAGGTAAAGGGAGACATAAGGAAGTGTTTCCCAAAATGTAAGACTAGCAGTGCAGGGGGCTCAACCTAAAGGGCAATTAGGGTGAGACATGGGGAGAATCCTTACTTGCTCTCCGAGATAAACTTAAATGCCCAGCCTAAAGGACAATGATGGAAATATTTGGGATGAAAATGTATTGTCTTGGAACTATGTCTGCATTACTGATAGACCACTATTTTCCAATACTTGTAACCTAGTTATGAGCTATGGGGGCACCTAAGCGAAGAACCAACAGGGGATTAGTAATCCAGTATGCTTAGATCCTGGGGGTTTACCAGATAAGGGATCTTTTCCTAATTTGTATATCCATATCTTAAAACAGATTTCCTCATAACGGATCCCATACCTAGTCCACTACACTACGGCAATAGGCCAATAAAAAAAATGGAGAGAAACAGTGAATGAGAATTTAGTTTACTTTCCTGAAATTCATAAAAGTTAAAGAAAAGCATTGGCCATAGCTTGGCTATTCCTTTTCTGAAGTCAGAAAATGAAATCATGAAGTGTAGTAACACAGCCCTGTTCCTCTGCGAGCCAAGGTTGCAAGCCTCTAAAGACTCAAGTTCCCGTTTATTAAAAGTGATAAATACAGCCTGATAAAAATAAAATATTAAAGGCAGCAGCTTTATGAATATTTCATTATGGCCGACCAATTTCAGCAATTGTTTGCTGAAAAAACGACACTTGGAAAAGCTCCATACTCAAAATCTTAACTTGCCCTCAGCAACTTAATGATAAGTTATTTTTTCAATATTAAGCAATGGAGGCTTTTTTTTATTCCAAAAGCCACTGTGTCGAGAGCAGTCAGTTCCCGACCTTGCTCTACTTCTAATCCATTAATTTGTGGTTTTCATTTTCAAGCGCTGGTATTTCATTTCTTTCCACGGAGAGTAGAGGCAAACGGATCTGGTACACTGGGTGTTTTTTCAGTTAAGATGAAATAATATGATACAGAGGCAGCAGTTTGTGAAATGGGATTTGACATTTTTCTGGGAATGAGTTGTGTTACAAAAAATTGGGTGGGATTTGTCACCATGGCAATGGAGCTCACAATTATTACAGCAATGAATTCACTTTTTACTTTTTCAAATCAGTTTTGAATGCAAATTTATACCATACAGGGCAATATATATATATAAGGTAGGTACTTGTCTTGGTGCTGGCAACAAAATTGCGTATAATATATGAAAAAAGACCACACTCACAGGACTTTCGCAAGAAAACAAGCCCCCATGGGCTGTGACATTTATTCCTCAAGTTTCGGCTAGCACACTCTATCTATTTATCTATCTTTTTTTTTTTTTTTTTCTCATATGAAAAAGTTTGGAAACCCCTCTCAACCTGCATATAAATTTGCTCTACTTTCAACATAAAAGATAAGTGGTATGCCTTTCCCAGGAACATCTGAGTACTGGGGTGTTTTCTGAACAAAGATTTTTATTGAAGCAGTATTCAGTTGTATGGAATTAAATCAAATGTGAGAAACTGGCAGTGCAAAAATGTTGGTACTCGTGTCATTTTGCTAATTTGAATGCATGTAACTGCTCAATACTGATTGCTGGCAACACCAAATTGGTTGGATTAGGTCGTTAAGCCATAGGTAGGTGTGTCCGATCATGAGTAATAGGTATTTAAGGTGGCCAATTGCAAGTTGTGCTTCTGTTTGACTCTCCTCTGAAGAGTGACAGCATGGGATCCTCAAACCAACTCTCAAAAGATCAGAAAACAAAGATTGTTTAATATCATTGTTTAGGGGAAGGCTACAAAAAGCTATCTCAGAGGTTTAAACTGTCAGTTTCAACTGTAAAAAATGTAATCAGGAAATGGAAGTCCACAGCCACAGTTGCTGTAAAATCCAGGTCTGGCAGGCCAAAATAAATAAATACAGGAGCGGCATATGAGGAGGATTGTTAGAATGGTTACAGACAACCCAAAGATCACTTGCAAGAACACCTTGCTGTAGATGGTGTATCTGTACAGCGTTCTATAATTTAGTGCAATTTGCACAAAGAACATCTGTATGACAGGGTACTGAGAAATAAGCCCTTTCTGCACCCAAACAGAGTAGCTTGTTGTATGCAAAAGCTCATTTACACAAGCCACAGTCATTTTGGAACAAAGTGCTGTGGACTGATGAGACAAAAATTTAGTTACTTGGTCATAACAAAAAGTGCTTTGCATGGCAGAAGAACACTGTATTCCAAGAAAAACACCTGCTACCTACTGTCGAATTTGGTGTGGGGCTGTGTGGCTAGTTCAGGGACAGGGGCCCTTGTTAAAGTCGAGGGTCGGATGATTTCAACCTAATATCAACAAATTCTTCAGGATAATGTTTAAGCATCAGTCACAAAGTTGAAGTTATGCAGGGGTTGGATATTCCAACAAGACAATGAGCCTAAACACACTTTGAAATCTACAAAGGCATTTATGCAGAGGGACAAGTCTGACTTGAATATCATGGAAAATCTATGGGATGATTTGAAGCAGGTTGTCCATGCTTGGCAGCCATCAGATTTAACTGGAGATTTTGTATGGATGAATGGTCAAAAATACCACCATCCACAATCCAGACACTCATCAAAGCTATAGGAGGCGTCTAGAGGCAGTTACATTTGCAAAAGGAGGCTCAACTAAGTATTGATGTAATATCTCTGTTGGGGTGCTCACATTTATGCACCTGTCTAATTTTGTTATGATGCATATTGCATTGTTTCCATAAGGCATGGTATATATTAAAAGGAAGTTGCTTTGAAAGCTCTATAAAATCCCTAAACACAAGAACAAAAGCGCAAAATCTTCCCCTTAGTGGTCATGTTCCAAAACACTTGTGTACATTGCATTCAAAAATAATAAAAATTAGATTATGAAGATCGATTGAAAAGTTGTTAAAAGGTTGTTGAAGAATCAATCTATAACATACTAAAAGTTTACTTAAAAGTGAACCACCCCTTTAAATTAAAATGTTATGATCAGAGAACAGGAATGTCGTTATATTTAAAAGCAGTATTTGCAGAATAAGTTTGTTATAAAGCAAATGGATTTGAAAAACCCCATCCACTACCCTAGATAGTCCCCCCATTCCTGCTTTCTCCCCACATAATACAATATTCCAAAAAGTGTCACTTATTTATGTAGAGTAGAGCAGCGGAGCTTATGGGTGCCATCTTCAGCCATTTTCAATTGGTATCCCTGAAGTGAATACCTAATTTCTTATTTTTAAAAAACACACTTTTTATGTAGAGTAGAGCAGCGGAGCTTATGGGTGCCATCTTCAGCCATTTTCAATTGGTACCCCTGAAGTGAATACCTAATTTCTTATTTTTAAAAAACACACTTATTATATCCAAAGCACCCTGTATATACCATTACCCTACCTTATTTGCTCTCCAATAAGGATCTACAGAAGACTACAAGAGTTGCATTAGCCTCCTCCAGGCAGGATCCTGACTACCAGGGATCCAACACCTTCCTACTGTTAGCTAAGCCAATACATAAAGGCCAGTTTACTTGGATGCAAAATGTAAACTGATCATACACTATCAATCCTCTTTTGTATTGTACCAATTGGCCACATCAGTGGTCATACATTTGCACGTCCATACTGCATTGTTCCATTGATTCATACCAACAGCTAAAATGATTGAAAGGGTAGGAAGCACAGCTCCTCTTCATTTATTCATCTGTTGATGCACCATCTCTTGCCTTGAGCCACCATTTCATGATGTTCTGTGTGCTGCCTTACCTGCATACTACAACTCTAACTGTAACAGAAGAATGTGGAAGCAAAAGACAGAACTCTGTCTGTTAATTGGCTCATGTGACCTAACATGTATGGTTTGTTTGGTATTTTTGTGTGCACAGTGAATCGTATGATCCAAGGGGGCGGCCCTTATTTTTTAAAATGTAAATTTTCTACCTATATATGATTACGCAATGGCTACTAGAAAAGTATATTATGAAAATGGTTTATTTGCATGAAGCAGGGTTTTACATGAGCTGTTTTATGCAATATCTTTTTATAGAGACCTACATTATTTGGGGGGTATAGTTTTCCTTTAATTATTAGACATATAGCATCAACTACTATGACAGGTGAACCAAATTTCATGCTTGATGATTTGTGAACACCCCTTAGCTAAGCTTCTTAACAGCTGCCCAGAGCACAGTGAGCATGTACAGTGTCACAGACACTTAGCTAAGGAAGTTTAGACTCTCATTTAATGTTAAGTGGCAATGAAAAGTCCATCATCTGAGAGTAAGGTGAAAAATGTGTAGCAAGGTATCCATAAGGCCTTGGTAACATAAGTTATATTACTACTACTACTACAAATGTACCTGGCAGCCAGTTTGTATGTTTCCACTTGTTTCTTCAAACTCTTTATCTCAGTCTCTAACATCTGGTTGTGAGCATAAATATCTGGGACAAAACCAGCAACTTCTGCTGATAAAAGCCCTTTTTGCATCATTTCATACCTAGAAATAAAAACACACATATGAACATCACAATATATACCGAAGCAAATTAATTTCTGTGTGTGTTGGAAATATACTTACTGAACTAAATGCTGTTGACTGAATTAAAATGAAGTGTGTCTGAAGTCTTAACACTTGATCCTTACATAGTTTCCTGTTATGATCTATGCATAGGGCCTCATTACTAAAGAGACACTGCTATTAGCTTCTAGAACCATAAGTCTATGAGGGCACTGTTTCTAGAATCACCAGCAGCTAAGTTTATCCATGAGAATGTAAGATCTGCCCACATACATTTTGCAGTGGCCCACCCGAGTGTCTGGAGCCCAAAATAACCACTTTTGTTTAAGAAAGTAGCAAACTGTGGCAAAAAGATTACAACAAGAACATCATTCCACACTATAAGTCTAAACTCTATAAAAATCACAATTAATTAATTATATTTTCTTTCACCAGCCCCAAATAATAATGATAAACTAATAATAATTGAATAATTATGAATACACACACACATATATATATATATATTTATTTAGTCAATGACTAAATATTAATGAAAAAATTATTTAATAGGGGCACAAAAGTTGTGTGCCCCTATTAAATAATTTTTTTCATTCATAAGACCCGAGAGTGCTCCTTTTCTGAGGATCATTGACGAAATTATATATATATATATATATATATATATATATATATTTTCATATTATTAACCGGCACTCACCATCAATCAGTCAAGTCCCGGGTGCTCCTCGAAAGAGAGCATATAGATATAGTTAGGAGCACATGATGTGGGATAGTCTGTAATACTCCAATAAAACCTCTATTTCACGACACCCGTGAGTGCTCCTATCTATCTATCTATCTATCTATCTATCTATCTATACACACACACCCGGGTGCATGGTAAAATAAAGTACAATATTCAAAAAACTGGCAACACCGTGATTTTATGCAAAACAAACATTATATTTATGTGAGCATATACAGCCAGCTTGGCGTTTTGGTCCACTCTGGGACCTTTCTCAAGGCAACCGCACCCACACTTCATCAAGTATAAATAGCCAATGATATCGAAGGAAGTGACATCACCATAATATATTAATAATAAAATATATTATATTATTATGGTGATGCCACTTCCTTCATTGGTTGGTTATCATTGGCTATTTATACTTGACTGTAAGGGCCCGGAGGATCCGCTAGGATTTTGCAGACCAAGGAGGAAGCAACCAGTCCAACACAGTTCGTGGTACCAAAAGAGTAGTCAAAGTCCAGGCAGCAAGGTTCACAATCGAAATAACAGACCATGGTCAATAACAGGAATCAGATATAAAATCAAATAGATCACACCCAGAAACTCAAGAAGATGAACCTATATTTGGGCAAGGTCTGTAATGTTCTGGCATCTTAAATAGGCCAATTTGGTGCCAAAACAGGCGTGATGACATCATGACGCTGCGTGCTGATGCTGCACACTTTGATGTGCTGGCATCATTTGACGCACTGTCGTCAGAACATGCCACGTGGGAGCCCTGGGCGCCATCATCTTGCCGAAGAGGACCAGAACTGGAGCAGAGGCCAGAGCAGTGAGCATTCCTTACAATGATGTATGGGGTGTGGTTGCCTTGAGAAAGGTCCTAGAGTGGACCAAAACTTCAAGTTGGCTGTATATGCACACATAAATAAAAAAAAAATTGTTTTTGAACATTATAGATACGATCGATAGATAGATAGATAGAGATAGGGTATACAACACAATTGCACAAATGTTGTAGGGATATTTTACAGTGTCAAGCTTACCATTCTGTCTGAAAGCATTCCAGAGTTTTCATCATGCCCATTTTAATCAGGAAGTTGCGAACAAAATCATCCACCACTTCAGGTCTGTGAGACACGGGTCTCTGCGTAGTAAGCACTGATCTGGGAGACTGGAAGAAAACGTACACTAATTACTGATCCTATTAATATCGCACAATGCAAAAAAAATTAAATAAAAAAAAACTAATTGGAAAGTACAAACTGCACGGTTATCTACATGGGATGCAATACATCTACAAAGGCAACATCATATTAACTATAAAGGATTAAAACAATTTTTCAAAGATAGTCTCAGGAATTGCTGTACCTTAACCATAACAAAACTGTAGAATTCCTTATTGGTGGCAAACAATTCTATTGGTTTCATTACAGAGTAAATATTACAAAAATATAGTACAGACATTTGTTTTGTGAGAGTAACAAACACATAATAAAGTTTGCCAAACTTCACAAACATATATCTGCAGCATTTAGGTTTTCTAAATACTGTAGTTTCAAAAATTTCTTCAACAAAAGAGCAGGTTGTAGTTTATAGTAGATGGAGCTTTTATTAAAAATATGCTACACTATAACGGCATATCCATTAACAAACCGAAGATGAAAAATGAAAACTTCAAAAATATATTTTAAAGCCCCGGCAACAAATACAGGCATAGGATTCGTTATCCAGAAACCCTGTTATCCAGAAAGCTCCAAATGACAGAAAGGCTGTAACCCATATACTTCATTTTATCCAAATTTTAAAACAATATTTCCTTTATCTCTGTAGCAATGAAACAGTGCCTCGTACTTGATCCAAACTACGATATACGGTAATTGATCCTTATTGGAAGCAAAACCAGCCTATTGGGTTTATTTTAGGTTTACATGATTTTCTAGAAGACACAGTGAACCGGTCACCCAGACCAAAATCTGTATTAAAAAGTCCTTTTCAAATTAAACATAAAATCCAATTTCTATTTTTTATTAAAGCATTTATAGCTGTTGTAAGCTCATTTAAAAATCAACTCTCAATCAAATATGGTCTGTCCCTCCTCTATGCCTTAGGCAAAGAGGCAGGGTAGAAAATTACTTTCACTTTCCATTCAACACTTTCTAGATGTCACTGCTCTCCACAAATTCCCCCGTTCTCTTCATCATTTAATTGTGTAGCCAGGCCATGGGGATGGACATCGGGTCCCCCCATTCTTGTGCACATACAAGATTCTGAGATGATGCAAGGCTTGCCTTAATAGTGTCCACAAACTGGCTCCTGCCTGCTTGCTATAATTATGAATTCCCAAACTGAAGGATACAAGATTCAAATAATGTTTATCGCGTAATTAACGTTAATTTTGCTTGACTAATGTGATAAAATAGGATTTTGAATCATTTTTTTGGGTATTGGGTCCCCTTTAAGGTATGCAGATCAAAATTAGGGAAATATCCATTATTCGGAAAGCCCCGAAGATTCTGGATAACAGGTCCTATACCTGTATTTATAAAAAGGCAAAAATCTAAAAGAGCAGGAGGCTTCTGTGCTGCTTTCTACCAGTCTTCTGCAACAAAAGTTAAAGTTGTCCATGCTTCCCAAACATATGTTTTAGGACAGCCCACCTTCTCCAAATCTTTCATAGCATTAAACAAGCCCACTGAGCTTCCCTAGGTACAGAGAACTGGTGGGATGCATATTGAATACCCTGTATCCAAGGGCAGAACAATAAATGCTACACAGGCTGAGGACACACGGAGCGTTGGCTCCTCTGCTCTCAGTCTGTGGTTTATTTGCAGGCTGAGAGAAGAGGATCTGCTCCATTGCCCAGTTCCATTTGCTGCACTAAAAGTACAGCTTTTGTTTCCGTGCAGTCACATGCAAGGGAGCAGAGGTCAGCGCGAATGTGACAACAGAGAAAATGCAGGGCAAGAGCAGCAGAGCCAAAACTCTGTGTGCCCTCAGCTCCCTCCTGGCTAACTCCCCCCCCCCCCCCCCGGGAAATGCCCCATACGTTTTACTTACCCCTCGCTTTAAGGGGAAAGAAAACCATTATAAAGGCATAGTTATGAAAAGGAAGAATTTTTACTTTCACCCCTTGATAAATCTATTCCTATCAAACCCACAGAAATAAGAAGAGAGCCACAGAATTTCATACAAGCAACCAGTGGTAAGCCCTAGTTGCAGTCTTTGATAAATATGCCCCTGTGAATATAAAGCAATGTTGCACCAGAACAATTCCTTTACTTGTTGATATTTTTTTGTGCTGAAATTTAACTGTATTTGTGATTGCTGGAAAATAAGCAATTAAATGAACGCAATAGAAATATCACGATTTGCAGAGCAGTTCGTGAGGCAAGACATTATGGGGCTTCTGTATCTATCATACCCTTATTATGGAGCAGCTTACTATCTCTGGGAACACAGCAGCTCTTCTAGTTTTGTGCGTTTTTCTGTAACTCTCTCTAGCGCAGAATGGCGATTCCATTAAAGATCATTTCTATTCACCAGGGCCCATTTTCTGAAGTAGTTAACGAAATACTGTATACCTCATTAACCAGTCATTCTCCTGCTACCAATTTGCAAACAGATTTTTACGCTCATAAATGAGCACTAAATTCAATTGTTTCACCTCTTAAAATGAGGTCATAAAACACTTTTCTGCAATCAGAGTGGCAGTCAGGCAAGAAAAAAAAAATTAAAAATAGCCCTTTTTAGCGGTGAAGTAGTTAGGATGCTTTTTTTTCAATGTAGGAAATACACAGTTCAAATTGAACAAAGAATTTACACTATATAAATGTAAGACACAGAAATATACTGATACGAAAGTCAAAGTTGCAGTTATTTACCAAAAATGTTTAGTGTCTGCATTAGTGCACTCTTGTGAAATAGCTATACAGATTAAATACAATAATGTTTAATTATTAAGACATGTTAATAGCAGACAATTTAATATCGCCGTGACTAGCAGAACGCATAAATATCATTATAGTCACATAGTTAATTTGGGTTGGAAAAAAGATAAAAATCCATCAAAGTTCAACTGCTCCCCAGTGCATGTATGTGTGTATAAATAAATGTAGAACTGGACAGATTTCCTATTTTATTCCATGTTTATTAATGAATCAACATCATTTCACAAATTACAGAGAGTGCTGATCGTGTGTATGTGTGTGTGTGTGTGTGTATATATATATATATATATATATATATATATATATATATATATATATATACACACATACATACTAAATGAAGAATAGGTGGATATTATGCGTATTATGCTTGTCCAAGAAAGCATCCAACCCTTTAATAGTCATATTGTATAAGAAATTAACGAAATCTGCCTTCTAAAGATCTTCTGGCAGTGTATTCCACAACCTCACTGCTCTCAACTTGAAGAACAATTTCTGCTTCATTTTCAAATGAAAGTTCAGTTCCATGTCTCTAAAAAGGTGACCTCTGGTTCCTTGATATTTTCTATGGAAAAAAAGACCTCCCCCCACTATTTTTCTATAATGTCCTCTACTTTTCTTGTAAAGAGTAATCATCTCCCCTAGCAAGCACCTTTTCTCCAGAGAAGAAAAATACCAACCTTAACAGCCTCTCTTCATAGTTTAATTCTCCCATCAATTGCACATCTGTGCATGCTCTCCAGCTCATTAATATCTTTCTTAAAGACTGGAGCCCAAAACTGCAATGCATTCTCATAGGTATCAGACAGACAATGGGTTCCTTTTTTGAATAATGGCATCAGATTAACAATTTGCCAATCTCTTGGCACCATGCCAGAACACAAAGAATTCTGCAGAGCTAAGCTCTTCTAGTACATTCCTGGACCTTGGTTTACCTTCATGTTCTGGTCTCTTGAGTCACCCATGCATCAATAGTTGTTTTATTAGAACAGGGTTTATTAAAAAGGAAGCCTTCATTTACTGGTTCATCAGTCTTGTAAACAGTAGAAAAAAAATTCAGAGCCACTGCTTTTATCCTGCTCTCATCAACCAATGCACATCCCTCTGATTCTATGGGTCCCACCCAACACACACAACAAATTGTGGTGTGCACAAATAATTTTGTATTAAATTTAAACTGAGCACAAAGTTTTTTTTAAAAAACTGCACACACAAGTTTAAAATGAGAGCACAAAAGGAATAAGAAGGATGAAAAGAAGGAATGAGAGGGAACATTGGTCCCACCACTTTTTTATTTTTTTTAGTATTTACCATAGTCCTTTCTGCAATGACCCTTTCAACCTTCATTTCAGCTTGTCTGATTGCTTTTTTACATGATTTATTTGCCTCTTTGTACCTTAGTACAGTTGTCCCAACTTGAATACCTTAAATGCATGTTTTTTATCAACTTCACTGCTAAACTTTCCATCTTAATATAATGGTTTTTGCTTTGTGACATTCCATTCTCCTTTTAAAACCTCCTTTTTAACCCTGTGAAAAATCTATTCAATTTACCATGTTGTAGAGATGCCCTTATACTGCCAAAGTTTGCATGTCTAAAATCTGGTGTCCTAGTTACTGCCTTTTTGAGTTCTCTGTTACACAATCTCAAAGGCATGTTATGATCACTGTGAATAAGTGCATACCCATGCAAATAAAAGATGAATTTGGTTTGATCAGTTATTACCAGATGCAAAAAAGCATCTTTCCTAGTCAGTTCCTGAACCAACTGAAATAAAAAGCTGTCACTAAGCATATTAAAAGAAAACTATACCCCCCAAACAATGTAGGTCTCTATAAAAAGATATTGCATAGCACAGCTCATATGTAAAACCCTGCTTCATGTAAACAAACAATTTTCATAATAATATGCTTTTCTGTGCCATTGGGTAATCATAAATAAAAAATTGCAATTTTAAAAAATAAGGGCCGCCCCCTGGGATTGTACGAGTCACTGTGCACACAAACAAACTATACTTCTTAGATCACATGAGCCTATTAAAAGACACAGTTGTGTCTTTTGCTTCAACACTTCTTCCTGTTACAGTTAGAGTTGCAATATTTCTGGTCAGGTGATCACTGAGGCAGCACACAGACCATCACAAAATGGTGGTTCAAGGCAAGAGATGTAAAAGGGCAAGATTTACTTAAAAATATATTCCAGTTTGGCAAGATTCTTTAATATGCCGCTTAATATGATATAAATCTGTTGCTTAAGTATTTATTTTGGGGGTATAGTTTTCCTTTAACAAACCTGTTAGCTTTTCTGAGTTGGCCAACCCTTACTGCAGTCAATGTCTGGATAATTGAAATCTCCTACAACAACAACTTGAAGTAGTTGTAATGCCTCTCCCGTTTGTAAAAGTAGCTGGGCTTCATTCTCCTCACTTAAAGTCGGCAGTATATAGCATTCACAAATAATAATTTTCTTAGTAACCTTAAATTTAGCTGAAATATCTACCCATGCACACACACTATGCCCCTTATGGGTGACATAATTCAGACTTTTTATTAATGGTCAGTACAGAAATAAATTAGTTTTAAGCAAGAATGTATTACAATACACACAAAATTTAGATGCGATACATGAACAATATTTCCCTCTTAAAAAAAGACAGAAAAGTATTATAGCATAGCTTTCATATTCACAGAATAATCTTAAACTTATTTACATTTATATGTGCCGCAGTTGGGGTTAATCCCCAAAACCATCTATGGAAAGCAACTTTAAAGGCACAGTCTAATTATGTTCATGTGTTTCCTGCTCTGAAAGCAGGCCCAAACATTGTCAGGGCTTGTCAGTGTTTGAATGGAGTTTTGGACAGATCAGGGATGTAGTTGGACTTGTACTAGAAAATGTCAAATTAAAGTATAATGATCAATGGAAAGCAAAGAAGGGACCTTCCCCATGAGTAATGTCCCTGTGTGGACCGAAACATCACGTCGGCTATTCATGCACGAAATTAATACACAAAGATCACGGTGTGGCTGGTCATTTACCGAGCACCTGGGGAAAATGTTTTCAGCAGGGTGCTGTCCTTGTGAAGATAGAGATATATATAGATATATAGATATATAGATATATAGATATATAGATATATATCTCAATAGTTTCCAAACCAGCACTCCCTTTTGGTGAAAACATACAATCTTTTATTGTGACATGGTATCTTATTCCAACGTTTCGATCCCTGTTGGGATCTTTTTCAAGGAAGATCCACAGTGTTAAACAAAATCTTAAATACCCTAGTGCTTCACAACAAGCCAATCCGTGCTCCGGGGCCTCTTAATTGGTTAATTAGTTAAAACTTGAATTTTTTTAAAAAACATATCCACATCATGTGTCATTTTACTTAGGTAAAAGGTCTCTCAAAGTAAAGAAAAACACATAAAGAATGTCTTAAATACAAAAAGATGGCGAGAAGTGTAAATTGGCTGACCAATTTCATATTAAGCTCCACTGCCGCAGAGACAGATATTGAAAATATTTAAAATTAGGGTTGCACTGGCCAGTTTTTAGCAAAAAAAAATTTGTCATTGGTCTCAACCCAGACACTGTACTGCAGCAACACTAAATACAATTTATGAAAGGGTTTACATTATGTTTCACTGCTTTATTTTTGCTCAGACATTTTCTATTTCTGTTGCATTGCTGTGTCAGCAACTAACTACATATACTTTTTTCAAAACTTTACACTGCCGAAGTGCCCTTGAAATCATAATATCCACTTTTGAGTAAATGCACCAATTGAGAATGTGTTTGGATGCATCACCATGCACGATTTATAATCTCATAAAACACTCAGCAGCAAGAATTGAACTGGCTGCCTGCCCCAGATATGTCTGTTGAAGTTTCAACATTCCATGCCATGAAAGGGGAAAATGGAGAACATAGTGCTTACCAATAGATAGGCTAAAGAAGCAGTTCATCAAGCATGCACAACTGCTTGGAAGTTTACCATACAATTCCAGCCCTTTGAATGGTACACATAATATTATTAGTCTGCAGTTATTTTTCATCTACTTTATTTTGTAGTTTTTAGATAATTTAACCATTTGGTTTTGAATCTCTGCAATTGGTTTCTAGCCTATCTGGTGCTGACTGTACCATTATGCATGGAGAGGTTTTGAACAGAAAGATAAGTAAATATGTATATTCTTAAAACAAATTAAAGCAACAGTAACATAAAAAATAAAAGTGTTACCCTGCAATGGTAAAACTGTTGTGTTTGCTTCAGAAACACTGCTATTGTTTATATAAATAAGCTGCTGTGTAGCAATGGGGGCAGCCATTCAAATTAGAAAATGCTCAGGTTACACAGCAGATAGCAGATAAGCTCTGTAGAACATAATGTTATCCACTAGTTAACCTGTGCCATATAGCCTTTTTTCAATTTCCACCATTGCTACACAGCAGCTTGTTTATATGAACTTTAGTAGTGTTTCTGAAGCAAACAGATCAGTTTTACCAGTACAGGGCAACAGTAAATGATATTTTCATTACTTTAAAACATTTTCATTTTTTGGTGTATAACACTATTGTGATGTAGGGCTGGTCGGAATGCAGCCAGCATAATTGAAGGCACGGGTTAAAAGGCCCACTAATGCCAATGGAAGTGCCATTTCCTTTTGTCTGTTTGATTTTTTGTTTGTAATCTTTTGATAAAAGCCTGTTCCTGATCAGGCTTGTATGCCGTCTGCATTAACCATATGAGTGGTTTTCAAATCTGAGGCTCTTGAGTTCCTTGCTGTGGACTTTAGCCTACCTACATGCCTTTTTACCTTACCTGTGTCATTACCACTCTTCCTGCCTTGTCTAACCTGTAAGTTAATTATTGTCTCTTTTCTATGAATACATTTTCATTTATGGCCAAGTATTCTTTTTCTTTCTGATTATTATTTGCTAGTAAATGTGAACTTGTGTCTCAAGTTTAAGGATTCTTTTGCTTGACATATTATTTAGCAGGTTTGGTTGAGGTTTATAGAAGTCAATATTATGCTAAGCAGCACATCCAATTTCCCTGTAGATAACCTGCTGCTATCAAAGGATAGCTGAATTATGTTGAGATGACATGCTCTCAAATAAAAGGAAGCAGATTTATGTTCATGTTCATTTGGGGAAAAAAACTTTTCAGTGGAGTCAACAAAAAAAATACATGTAACTTTCTTATAGTTCTCTAACTTCGTATAAATAACTGCTTCTAATTTTTGGTAATAAACGCTCACTGTCATTTCTTTTTATAAGGTAATAATAGCTTTCGAGCTTCTTGACTGAATGTCCATTAAGTGTTTTTTTAGCAAACATTGTAGCTGCATGATTGTGATATTAAAGATATGATTAACATGACAGTAATCCAAACCACACTGTTACTAATCTGTAATGAAAAGAGGGGTGTTTACGATTACTCACAATTTTGCACATTTTGGAACCACAGCTGTTGAGAAACAGCTGTTGTGAAAATGGTTGTTATCTGACCCATTATTTCTGAGAACTTTTAATTCCTTTCTAATAATACTGATATTCCCATAAGGCAAACATCATCTTGTAAAAATGTAATTGAATATCATAAGAATGATAATGAAGATTGTATGACCTTGCCAGGTCACATTTTCAGAATTAATGGAACAACTTAACCACCAGGTGTATGTTCACGAATACACCTGGTCATTTCTAAAGGAGAATGTGGTGAATTTTTCAAGCAAGAGGCAGCAGGGGCCCAAAGGAACTAACAAAACAACTAAGAACAGTAAGGTGGAAAGGGGAAAGATCTGGAGAGATCTGAACTGGACAGACTAGAGGAGGATGAAGCAGGTGTAAAACAGAACTGGAACATAATACAAGAATATGGCAAGGCAAGGCATGACAGGCTATGATATTTATGCAAGAGGGATTCTCAAGGCAAGGATTCACAGACCAGTCAAAGAAGAAGTAGCAAGAATTAGGGGGAGGCCATAATATTCTCACTATGCAGGACTAGGCAATAATCCTTTGGCCAGAAAGTAAAGAAAGGGAAGTAATTATATATATAGATAGGGCTGTGATGGAGTGGATTTAATTGGCAGACTAGTGGAGACTGATACACACAACAGGCAGGGCAGATTAGGCAAAATTTTCCAGGAACTCCTGATCTGCTGCTCTAGGCCTGTCAAATATCACAACACAAAGGAAGTGTCCGCAGTCATCACTCAGCTTGTACCTATATGTATAGCAAGGGGCAGTGTTTTTTAATTAAACAATTCACAATTTAAGCTTCAAATTTTCTAGAATGTTTCTTTTATTTTGCTTCTTGAAAAATCATCACGTGTTTTGATAAATGGCCAGTACTCACAAAACTGTCTTCAGCCTGATCACGAACAGTCTGCACAGTTCTCACAAGGTCCTCCTCTCCTTCAGGAAGACTGAAATCATCATCATCAGGTGGGATCTAAACACAGCAAACAAACATAAGCAGATGTTTACCAACACACACAAGAGCCATCATTATCCTGCAATTTATATACTCTGCTTCATGATGCCATCTCTTATAATTAGTGCTGTAACTTGTGACACGATTCATTGAAATGTGTATATTATAACAAATAATGTACCCTCTGCTGTAAAACATGTGTTCAGTATATAAGAAATCACCTGTGTTTCATGACCTGTAAAAAAAAAGCACTTGGGCTTTGGTTTTGTGCCTTTATCGGATCATGGAACACCTTGGTGAGTTATATTTTACAACAGGGGGTACTTTATTATATATATATATATATTTGGGTTTTTTTTTTTTGCTTAGGGATTTTATAAATAAGACACAATCTTTGTGGTAGTAGTGGTAAGAGACCTAAGCCAGTTTAAAGCAGCTAATAGAAATCACATACTGTGTAGGCTTATTCCAGAGCCTATAAGACTTCAGTTTTTGGTAAATTCTTCACTTACAAGCTTTGTTTAACTGCAGCATAAAGCATTACCCGTAGCACAGTTCTGCTGCAGCTCATACAAAATTATTTGCCTCAAGCAGCAAAATGGGTGACATCTGGTTCAGTAAGTGATAAAGCAGATACCTTTTTTTTGCAATTGCTGTAATGATAGAATAGGAAACTTGTGATATATGGAAGAACTCTCATCAACTAGAATAACTATACAATGTTTCTGTATGGAAGAGAATGTAATAGACAGTATTTCCTTAAGTTCTTAAATTCCAAACAAATATTAATGAACTTTAGAAAATTCATTAGCCTAGCAACAATATATACTTCATCTATACCTTTCCAACACTCTTTAAATGGCCCATATTTCACTTACAGTGCCAAAAACAAATGTAAATGTAAAGCAATCATGAGGTTAAATCACGTCCTGCTGAGTAAGTATGTTCATTTTTCTAAAGCCATGACTGTGAATGTTAATCAAAAATACAGACGCTTGAGTGAAAATAATAATTTGTGCAGAATAATTGAAACGACCTGACCAGACACAGCAAGGCTGAACCAGCGCACAAACTGTAAAATAGGATGACTTTTATTCATTTTAGGCTTTCTATCTGCAAAAGGTGGGTGCCATTATTGTTAAGAATTTTTAGAAGAATTTTGCTAGATAACAGTTTAAACTGTTTAAAGTAGAATAAAATGCACTTCTAAGACATTTTCTTAGACTTAAGTGTTTATATAGGAAGAATAAGATACTGTACAATAATGAAATGCACATTGCATTTTTTTTAAAAAAAAGATGCATGGCATGGAATGAAACAAATTAAATTTACATCTTACTGAATTAAATCAGCTGAATGCTTTAGACAGATTTAAAGGAGAAGGAAAGGCTTGGTGCACTTGGGGGTGCCAAATGTTAGGCACCCCCAAGTTATTAAATTGACTTACCTGAAACCCCAGGCCGGTGCTCCTATCAGCAGAAAACTGCACCAGCCTGGGGTAATACCAGTGGGCACCATGGAGCGATCCACTTCCCGTTTCTTCCTTCTTCAAATTTCCCAGGGTAAATGCATGAGCAGTTGAATGAAATAACCCACTTTTGAGTTAAAGTGCGGTCTTCGTTCTACTGCGCATGTGCAGCGCGCAAAGACAGAGGAAGACTGAAGAAGATCGCTCTGTGGTGCTCACTGGAATAACCCCGGGCTGGTGCAGTTTTCTACTGATAGGAGCACCGGCCCTGGGTTTCAGGTAAGTCAATACAGTCACTTGGGGATGCACCAAGCCTTTCCTTCTCCTTTAATTACAATCTCTGTTGAACTAGTAATTAAAGGTTTTTTTAATTTGGTTTCAGTCTGTGCCAGATTCTTTACTTGGCAAGAATTGTCCGTGCCACATAAAGCTACAATATACGATCAAAATCAGCCAAAAAAAATGTCATTTGTAAAACTCCAATTAAATGGAATTAATCCAGGAAAATGTAAATCAGGGAAGGTTGTTACAGCAACTTAACCTTTAAGTACTATAAGGAAACCATTTACAATGCACCATGCAGTGTGTAAAGTGGAAAAAAGGGCACAATTGGGTTTTCTCTGCACTTTGTACTCTTACGCATTGCTCCATGCATTGTGCACAAATTTGCAGAATGCACTTTGAATCAAGTACAGCCTACATTAGGCAGAACGCAATCCTAACAGGACAGACGGAAGAAGACAAGTAATCTTCCCCCTAAATTGTGCACCATTCAGATGTCAGGAGGTGCACTTTACAGAGGAAGGTTTACCCCAAGGTGCGAGTGCTTCCTAAGTAAGCACTAAGGGGTGTGTATTTGTGCGATCTGCATCTCATAGTGAATTAAAAATACAGCACGGGGAGCGAATGAAAAAAATTCTTAGCAACTTTCCAAGATAGATTACTTGTACATGTAAAGCGATATGTCTCCACCTTACTACGGTCTCCATGGCATGCCCCAGTTACAATAACCATTAAAACAATGTTACAGTAGAATCTTTTCCTCTAGAGTAGACTAATTCTAACAAAATCTTGCTTTTTTTGCTATTCTCCATTATCACAGGTCTTTTAATTAGAGACTATGCAAGGTATCATGGAACGTACACTTTTCTGGTTACATTTATCCTATGCTGTGCTTGTTATTTGTCTACACCACCAAAAACCGTTACTGTGTACATGGGGGCAAGAGTCCCACCCTGACTTCTCTAGCTACCGTAGTTCCAAGAAATGGTTTGGAAATTTAATTGCCAACAACACAGAATTTTTTTTTATACTTCCCACCCCAAGGCAAGCCTTAATTAGGTTAAACTTCTGCATTGTCATGAATAGGTTCTTCTTCAGTGGGATGCTACCAAATGTGATATTAGATTACTTCCACTGCCCCGTTTTCTGCAGACACCCATGTCTGTGTATTAAAGTACTATGGCCATAAGCTAAACTTGACTTAAATCAGAGTTTTGGCTACTAGTTCTAGACAGTTTCTATGGCTTATGTTGGAAGGACAAGCAGTACAGAAATTACATTTAACAATGACTTTAAAATCACTGAACTTTTTTTTTTTTTTTTAATTCTTTCCATTACACCTTTCTTAAAATAAAGAGTATATATTTCCAATACTCCCCTGCACCCTTTGCAAAACTTGAAGCGCATTTTCCAAGACTACACATTCATTTAAGGGATTCCCTCTCACCATAAACCCAAAACAGAACTATTGCATACATAATTGCCTACCCGTAATGGCATTTAATAAGGTGCTTCCTGTAACCTTTTATATGATCTAGCAACACATGATGGAAAACAAACATCAGAGCATAAAGGGCTTCAGATTTCACATCTCTTCTCAGAAAAGGCCCATTGCTTCTCTCCGTGGTGCTGAAATGTACAACCAGATTACAAGTGCCAAACCACCAACCTGCTGCTCTTTTACTCTCCAGAGAGGCTTATAGGGCTCTCCATATGCTTACTGACAGGACCATATTTTTGAAATTCATTTATTACCAAATTTACAATTTTAAGATGTTTCCTTGCAGCTGGAAAAAAAGGACATGGCAATGCAATAATTCAATACATTATAACGGATTTCTGAGTAACGCAATCTGATCCATTACTACTTGCTGATATATTCACAAAATCTTTATTTCACTCATTTCAGAACAGAAAGGACATCACATTTTAATGGCGGGGGGGGGGTTTCCTGGGGACTCCGGATAAAAGATCTTTGTGTAATTTGGATCTTCTTACCTTAAGTCTACTGAAAAATAATTTAAACATTAAATATACCCAATATGATTGTTTTGTCTCCAATAAGGATTAAATGTATCTTAGTTTGGATCAAATACAAGGTACTGTTTTATGATTAGTATAATATGGATAAAATGGAGTCTATTGGAGATGGCATTTCCATAATTCAGAGGAGCTATCTGAATAATAGGTTTCAGGATAACGGATCCCCTACCTGTTATCTGTATAACAATCTGTATTTTTCTGCATTTTAAGAAGGCGACAATTGTTACATTGGAAACAGTAGGGGGCATTTACTTTACCCCGGGGTGCAAGTGCTAGAGCGCTAACACTTAAGAAACTCTTGCATTCTGGGGTAACACAGTCATGCCAGGTAGAAGAGCGCAAGCTAAGGAGGCCACTAAATAGCCTGCTCCTCCTGCCCCTTCCTAAAGTCAAAGGGCAGGGAGATACCTACATGCCTAGCTATTCCCCCCACCACCACCACCCCTCTTGGATCAAGAGCTACGTAACAAAGGAAGCATATCATCCAATTTGAATGCTACAGATTTCTGGCCTCTGAAAAGGAGTACAGAGGCCTGCGATAATACAGGACACCAAAAAGTATGCAAACAGGTGGCCAATCGTATCCTTATTTTGCAATCTGCACACTATGTTGAGCATGGCAAATGACCCCAAGTGTTTTCACTAGTTGGCACCAATGTGAGTGGTTACAAGAGCTCTCAAATGGGATTGTATTTTAAAGGAGAACTAAACCCCCCCATTGTGATAAGTTCCCACTAGCCCCCCTCCGCTGGCCCCCTCCCTGCCCTGTTTTACCCCTGAATTCTGTCCATATAGAAAAAGCAACTGCGCATGCAGAGTGAGCGCAGCGGAGCTCATGGGTGCCATCTTCTTCTCTTCTGTAATCGTCGTGAAGCGAGCAGCGTATTAGTGCATGCGCAGTTGGAGCAATCTTCTGGTTCGCGACAACTGTGCATGCCCCGAAAGAGATGGAAATTGCTGAAGGGGAGGAAGAAGACACGAAGATTACCAAAGATAAGAAGATGGTGCCCATGAGCTCTGCTGCGCTCACTCTGCATGTGCGGTCGCTATTTCTAGAGGGGACAGAATTCAGGGGTAAGACTGTGAAGGGGGAGACAGGGAGAGGGGCCAGTGGGGACTTATCACAATGGGGGGTTTAGTTCTCCTTTAATGGCAAAACCAGGTAAGTAAGGCTTAACCTTTATGTAGTTGATAATATGCAATACATATTTGTAAAATAATTTCCATAGCATATTGTAAGGAAAAAAACAATTACCTCTTCATACTGGTAACCATCTTCTGATCCTTCGGTTATGGTAACTTCTGTGATGGGTGTCAAGGTCCCAATGACATATTTTAGAGATGAGTGTATACAGTAAAAGCACATGCATGGCGCGTAGACGATGAATACATAGCATGACAGTATGATGCATGGCAAAATGCCACAACACTGGAAAGAATCTACATTTAAATATTTTATTTCTCATTTGAAATGTTTAATTTTTTTCTGATCAATGCTCTTTCTGTAAATGTGGGTATCTAACAAGAAAATGCACACAAAACAGTATTTATATTAAAGGTTAAACCATGGCCTTTGTTAAAAGAACTTAAATGTTAAACCCTTCTGTTGCTGCAACTTGCTTATAGGAAATAGAGAGGTGTATAGAGGGATGTCATAGCTTTGAAATTTGCTCACTTTAAGATTTTTAAACAGACAGATAAATGTTGTGGTGTCTTAAAAGAGGACCTCCACCCAAAAAAAAAAAAAAAGTTTTATTTGCATAATGAAAAAAAATTAATTCTCACTTAAAAGCAGCGTTTGTAACTGATGTGCAGGTCCTGACTAAAATACATACTCACACTAGACCAATCTCAAATACACTGGTTAAAATGGATTGCAAGACCTAGTACAACTTACACTTGTTTCAGGAGTCAGCCAAATGAACAGAATGGGATAAAAAAAAAAACACTAGTGATGCGCAGGTTAGGTGAGTTTCAGCCCTTGAAACAGTTTTTATCTGGTGGAGGACTTAACTGTATGTTCATCCGACAGCTAATTAAATGCACTCTTATTCCTCTTCCAGCCAGCTGTCATCACTCTTCCCATTCTGTTCTCTGGAGTCTAGTCTTCCAGGCCTTTCAAAAAGCTGACTTGCAAAATTGTTTAAAAGGTAAGAACCAAGGGTGCAGAGACTATAAACAGCCAGATAGACATGGTTTTCAGTGGCAGTTATATTTAATGAAAATAAGTAATTAATCTTTATTGTAAAGTTGTTTAGATTTACATTTTCTTTCATTGCGCAAAACAAAGTTTTAAGTGGAGGATCCTTTAAGGCGTGGAGGTAGTAATCAGTTTTAACATGGCTAATAATATGTTATACATATTATTTCATGGAACATGAAAGGGTTAATTTACTATTACCCCAGAACAAGTAATAGAGCATTTAAGCAATACAGACTCTAAAACTGCACTAATCTAAATATTAATGTACATTAATTGGCAGATTTATCAAAATGTGAGTTTAGATTATAATAAATTAAAACTCAATGTTCTATTCTTTCCTATGGGATTTTTAGAATTGTATTTATCATTGGGTGAAAGTTAGAACTCACCATTTGATAAATATACTTGCAAAATTCCATTAGGAATGAACAGAATGTGGGTGAGTTTTTATTTATAAAAATCTGAATTCACATTTTGATAAATCAAAAATTTGCAAAACACTCAAATTTGCAAAATGCATTAAAACTCTGATTGGTTTTAATGTATTTTGCAAATTTCTGAGTGTTTTGCAAATTTTTGCTCAAAGAAAACAGAATTGCCCCTCACTATTTAGAACAAAAAAGGAAAAAAGATACGATTGGCTAACTGTTGATCCCTTGGCATAAATAAAAAGGAAAAAAAGCAAACAACTCAATAATGATACAAACCAACCATAACATGCCAAACTCTGTAATTTCTTCATTCTCAGTTTAATAATCTCCATGCTGAGATGGTATCATTTAAATGCTCGTAAATGGGCAACAAACAGCACTAGCAGACTATAACTGCTAAATGAGCTAACATTGTGTAGCACCTGTGCTATAGACGATGCAGATGGCAAAATTGTTGGTTATCACTAGGATGCAGTAAATAGAGTAATAACATTCTTGAATGTCTAACTTTGGTGATTTTCAAAGAGATTACTCTATAATCTGAATTCATTTTGTAATTACAAGTGTTGCATAGGAAAATGTTTTGCAGTATGTTTATGATAGTAGTGTGTATTGCTCTGTATCCTTGGCATTCCCAGAACTGTAGTGTCGATTGATGCTTCCGTAACTTCCCTGTAAGACTGAAACCTATTGTGAGCATTGCTTACAATTGCTCCCTCGCTGAGCCAAATCATAAGGAATTACATGGCAGCTTTACGTTAGTAAAGTATCTGTGCCCTTTTGTCCAACTCACACAGCGATTCCCTTAAGATTTAAATACAACAGAGCTAATAGTACAACTGGCTAAATGTGCAGCTGCAAACCAGGTAAAAATCCATAGGAAATATTTCATTTTTCCTCTATAGTCAGCAGAGAACAGAACATTTCAGCCGCACTGCTGGTAAGAAAAAAAAAAAAAAAATTATCCCAGCTATAAACTATTTTAGTCTGTAAAGAAATGTGCTTAAATTGCACTTGTCTTGTATGACAGAAAGAAGAGTAGAAACACACAATGTTCAGATTACAACGTAGGTGGTAGAAAGATGTAAATATGAATAAAGAGTATTCTTTATTTATATATCTCCAACATATTCTGCAGCTCTTTACCAAGTTTATATGTCATCCACATCAGTCACTGCCCCAGTGCAGCTTACAAGCTAAGGTCCCTAACATATTCACACTCACTTTGGTCAATTTAGCCTGCCTGTGTGGTTTTTGTTGTGTGAGAAGATACCCAAGTACCCAGAGGAAACCCAACCAAGCATGAGAAGAACATAAAAACTCTTTACAGGATGGCTGTAATCAAATCTAGGACCCCAGTGTTACAAGGCAACTGCACTATTTGCCATCTAGTTGTTAAACGGGACCCGTCAACCAAAAAAATTATTCACAATCCTATTTTATCACATTAGTCAAGCAAAATGAGCCCTAATTACACTGCATAAATTATTTGAATCTGGTTTCCTTCAGTCTGGGAATTCATAATGATAGCAAGCAGGCAGGAGTCATTTTGTGGACACTGTTATTAAGACAAGCCTTGCATCAGCTCAGAATCTTGTTTGTGCACCAGAATGGGAGACCCAATGTCTATGCCTTTGCCCTGGCTACACAATTAAAAGGTGGAGCGAATGGGGAAATGTGTGGAGAGAAGTGCTGAATGGAAAGTGAAAATATTTGTTTGCCCCGCCTCTATGCCTAAGGCATTGAGGAGGGGCAGACGATATTTGATTGACAGCTGAGATTTTTAAATGAGCTTACAACAGCTATGAATGTTTTAATAAAAAATAGAAATTGAATTTCATGTTTAATTTGAAAAGGACTTTTATTATACAGCTTTTTGTGTCTGAGTGACAGGTCCACTTTAAAGGGGTTGTTCACCTTTGAGTTAACTTAACTTTGGAGACAATTTGCTACTGGTTTCATTTTTGATTATTTTAGGTTTTTGAGTTATTTCTCTTTTATTTATCAGCTTTCTAGTTTGCAATATTACCATACTACTGATTGCTAGGGTCCAAATTACCCTAGCAACCAAGCATTGATCTGAATGAGAGACTGGAATATGAATAGGAGAGCCTATATAGAAAGAAGAGTAATAAAAAGTAGCAATAACAATAATAAATAAATGTAGCCTTTCAGAGCATTTGTTTTTAGATGGGTCACTAACCCCATTTTGAGCGCTGCAAAAAGTCAGAAGGAGACGGCAAATAGTTCAAAAACTAAAAAAAAAACATAAGTCATGAAGAGCAATTGAAAAGTTGCTTAGAATTAGTCATTCTACAACATACTAAAAGTTAATGTAAAGGTGAACAACCCCTTTAAGAGGTAGATGGTTTATGGATTCTCAGACATCATCTTTACCTATTATGTAGTAATACCTATAATGTAGTAATCAGTGGCGTAACTATAGAGAAACCAGACCCAGCAGTCGTAGGGGGGCCCGGACTGTGGGGTCTGCTTCCTCTATAGCTAATAAAAAAACACTCCTACCCAGCTGCCCGCTTAGGGCTCTTACTGACGAGCGGTTGTATCTGCGCTCCCCTGCTAGAGTCCTGCGCGGATCCATTTTTTGGGACCCGAACCCGACCCGTACCCACAACTTGCAATCCACAACCCGGACCCGCATTCTTACCCGCTTGGACCCGCTACCCGACCCTTCCCGCAAGTACCTTATCTGCAATCCAAACCCGCTGACCATCAAGAATCAGGAAGTGCTGTCATTGGAAACCAGAAGTGACATCAGCGGAAGTAGACGTGATCAGAAAAAAAAGGAGTAAAACAGGAAGTGCTGTCATTAGAAACCGGAAGTGAAGCCATCGGAAGTAGACGTGACCAGAAAAAAGGAGTGAATATCGATATTGAGAAGACCCACGGGCCGACCCACAACCTGCAAACCCACAGAACCGCTGACCCGCGGGTATACCCGCACCTGGAACTTCTAAACGCAACCCGCAGGGTACCGCAGGTTTTTGCTGGTAACCCGCGGGTACCCGACCCGCTGCAGGACTCTATCCCCTGCGTTCCTTTTTTCTGCGTTTAGCCGCAGGGGAGCGCAGGAATAGACGAATTACATTTTTTCTAATGGGGCTGTACTCACACAGTCGCGTGCAGGCGCTGAACGCAGGTTGAAATCCAACATGCTGCATTTTTCCTGCATTTGGCGCCTACACGCACCTGTGTGAGTACAGCCCCATTGGAAAAAACGGAATGCATCTATTTCTAAGCTCCCCTGCAGCTGAACGCAGAAAAACGGAACGCAGGGGAGTGCAGCTACAAGCGCTCGTCAGTAAGAGCCCTTACCTGGGACGCAAGTCGGGAGGGGTCAGGTTGGGGAGTTGGTGCGGTGGAGGTGCAGCAGAGGCAAAATATGGGCAGGTGGAGGTGGGACATAGGTGGGAGGATGGGGTGTGCAGGGCCCTTCTGAAGATTTTTTTTTTGCTGGGGGGCACGGCGTGCTCTAGTTTCTCGACTGGTAGTAATACAATGATTATAGCTAGCCATTATCTGAAAACCTAGGTCAGTGAAAGATAAAGACTTTATTTTTATTTCCAGCCTTAAATAGGGATGCCCAGTCTGCAGCTCTGCAGCAGAGACCACCCGCCTGAAAGCAGCCAGCATGGTTTATCATATATATTCAGTGACATCACATTTATTTTACCAAAAATAATCATTCATTTGTTCATTGTAGAACCTGCCAAGTTACAGTTAAAGCGCAATCAATATATTTGTTCTCTCCTTTAAGCCCCCAAACCATATTTTTTCCTATGGTCGTTTACTAAAATGTATATCACCTTTCTCATGCTTTCTCCTCCATGCTTCTGACACAGAATGTTCTGTTGGACACAATTCTGCTCTGCTCTATGCAAAATGAAAGGAGACCTAAAGCTTTCCTAAAATGTTACCATTTGTGCCCCCTAGCTCTCCAAAGCAGGAATCACAAGGTTATATACAGAAGCAACTCTGATATCAATAGTTTCCTGTTCAGAGGGAAAGGGTTAATCAACAGGGGGAGGGGTGCCTAACAAAATCGTATGGTACGGCACCTGTCCATTAAGTCAGCAGGCCAATCAGTCAGATACCGGAAAGTATTTGTCGGTGTGTGGTCACCTTTATAAGTTGTGCTGTTTGGTTTATGCTTTGAAGGATTCTGAGAGTTGTAGTTCAAGAATAGTTTAAAAACTGAATATTAGAAGCCACAAAGCAATAAGTATTACAAAGAAAATCTTCTGAATTCAACCAAACACTATGGCCATGATGGTGAAGCACTGCCATCTACTGCACTAGCTTTCTTCCTCCACATGGGGGGGATTTTTTTCCTATTTCTGGTGGCAGAGAGGACTTTGCGGCTGGGGGCCCTGGGGGATGGTTTGGGAGGCCCCAGGCCTAGGTGCATTGCCAAATGAGCTGTAGTTTTCAAGAGTCATATAAAAATCAAATGAATATTCAGGCATACTCCTCTCAGCAACTCTTTGTAAGCATCCCACATTTATCAGCCTACTACAGTCTGCACAGTATTTTCATGGTGGACAGTAAACTAATAACAGAAGCCAAAAATAATTAATAAACATTTAAAAATGTGTAAAATGGCACCAATTATCAGTACATTTTAAAAGCTTTGCCAATTAGAGATAAATTCAATCAGATGTGAAAAAAGCTTCACTTAATTAAAAAAATGTCTCTCATTAGTATTATTGCTGTTAGCTGTGAGTGTAGAGCAGCAATCCTGTCATAATGGAGCGTATCGTCAGTCTGTCAACAGCATAATCTAGTTTCTAATGTTCTGGGGGATACTTACAACCATCACATAAAAACACAGAAAGTCACTCTCACAGGGGCAACACAGGGTTGCCACCTCACCCCTTTAAAACCGAACACAGATGGAATCCACAGCCTGTATGGCTAATTAGCAATTTATTTAGATGCATGCTGCAGACTGAACTGATTTATGTGCAGCCCTGCATCATGCATCTAATTAATTGCTAATTAGCCATACAGGCTGTGGATTCCATCTATGTTCAGTTTTAAAAGGGGTGAGGTGGCAATCCTAGGCAACAGTTAAGACACATTAGCCACCCTCAAGGACTGATACATGTCATTACCTACTATAAAAAGAGTATACTTGGCATTTGTGCACCAATTTGACTTCAGAGCCGTATGCCGCGGATTGCCATTGGTCATGTATTCTCTTGTAGTTTAATCTATGCTTGCTGCCTATAAGCAAATACATTCTTGTTCTCTGTCTTACGTTTTACTGTTAACACTCATGATCACCTCATTTTTTATACTTCCATTGTTCAAATTAAAAGGCAAATAGAACACCTGCAACTGAACTGCTGAACTGCCAATATCAATAGCAGGGCATTTGGGCCTATGGGATAAGAAATATAAATCCAGCCCTGCTGCTTAATTACAAGTATCTGTAGTTGACCAACATTGCCTCAAAAACCCACATTTGAGCATACCTCACAACTATTCATGGGACAGTCCCACTTAAAACGCAGTCCAGGATTGTTACTGAAACGTCTCAACTTTCTCTTTGATCTTCTGCACTGAACAGCCAGAAAAAGATACAAAGTTTCTAAATCTTCATGAGGCTTTTGGCAGAGAGCCCAGAACATGTGACCACTGCACTTAAGAAACGTTTGTAAAATAAGCAAAGAAACAATTGTAACAATTTAAGATAAACAGGTCTCTTGGGGAAACTGTGGGGAAGCAGTTTAAAGGGCTATTCACATTCATAAGCAAAACTGTAATAATACATAAAATCCTAAACCCCCAGAAACGTGTTCAAACGTTCCATAACCGGCCAAATTTTGTAAAATGGATGTGGTATTTGGGGGTGTGGCCATAAAATGGGCATGGCAAATCTTTTTGTCCCTCTTTTTATGTTGGGAGGTATTGTTTGAGCAACACTAGAGTAAGTACCCAATTTTTATATAATTTAGTACAGACCCTACATCCACCCTCACAGCAACAACAGGTGGAAAATGCAGTGGCACCAGCTGATGTTCTGCCCCCAATTTATGACGAGTACAAATGGATGGATTATTGACTAAAGTCAAAGCAATTTACACTAGAGTCGGGTCATGGCACACCAGTGGATTAAACAGGCATAAAGGCCAATGGCCTATCTTGGTTAAATTTCCCAAACATTTGCAGTTAATATGGCTGAAGTCTAATCCAAAGCATATAGAGGTAATGGGGTGTGGGACTCACAAAAGTAGCATTAACTTGGAGAAAGATTCGGCCGAATACCGAACCGAATCCTAATTTGCATATGCAAATTAGGAATGGGAACATTTTTTTACTTACTTGTTTTGTGACAAAAAGTCATACGATTTCCCTCCCCACCCTAATTTGGATTTGGTCCGGCATCTGCTGTTGTAATTAATTGTTACTTGAAGTTCCTAAACCTGACTGTCCCTTTATAACCTGTTAGAGTTTCTAATGCTAACAGACTAATACTGCACAAATATGGCCGCCCCCTAGTAGAGGATCATGGGGGTAAGAAAGGTAAAGTAAAAGCATCAGGCAAATACTTTTATGGCAAAATCATAAATAGCATATAAATACAATGTCATGATCCACCAACCTCCTATATAAAAACTAAAGTTCCTGAGAATGCTGCAAAACCAAATGTCAGCACTAATACATTAGGTTCAGCGGGAACATCCCAACTAGGAAGTTTCCATGTGAAGCCATTTCTATGGGCTCATCTCAAAAATGATTAATCTTTCCAACACTCCCCCCACAAAACCTGCTTGTCCGCACAGGCGACCCAGTCTCCCCAAGTATCAGCCATTTTCAAAATAGGATACGTTCCAGGTAGTAGCTGTCCTTCTCTCCCTCCATGGCTGCAGGTGCTAGCGCTGTGAATCTCAGAGTCACTCAGTTACCAAGCAACCGCGGCAGGTCCAGAAACTCTCGCGACAATTTTTTTTTTCTGTGGGATTTGTAGGGCCAGAGTTTGCCGGTAGTTATGGCAACGGCGCATGCGCTCACTGTTCCTAAGCGTGAAACGTAAAACTGTTTGTTTCTATGGCGAATAAATAAAGTGGTTACACGCTTACCTGCGGCAGTGTAGCATAGAAGATGTAGAGCTAGATAGGGGTTTGTTATGCTGCCTGCATTTCATAAACATTTATTTCCATTATACTGACGTTCAAGGGTTAGTAAAGAGATATGTGCAAATTCTGTCCTGAAAATCAGATTGTTTTAATTAGTGTGGTCAAAGCTGCAACACTGCTAGTGATACTGAACTAAATTGTTATGATCCGACGCGACACAACTGTCGGATGGAGACGCAGCGTGCAGCGTCTGCATCCAACAGTTGTGTCGGATCAACGCTGCGACAATTCTATTACTTACCTTATTTTTGTCATGAGCTTTGTCGCAGAGCGTCGGATCGCAATAAAATCGCTCGTGGAGTCCTACCCTTAGGGGTCGCATGGTGTCGCAGCGTTGATCCGACACGACTCTCACGAGAATGTTATGTTAATTTAACCCAATTTCAAATATAGCTGTCTATTTTTATAGGAGGTAAATGGCATCTTATAACCACACAAACTTTAAAGTTGTGAAATCAGGAGACCTGAGTAAAGCTGTTATTTCCATAATATGCACAAGTGGAAATGCTTAGCTGCAGCAATCATTATCGGGTGGACTGGTTTAATTCATAGTATGTGGGATAGGTAATCCATCAAGATCTTAGGGTAGGACTCCGCAAACGATTTTGTTGCGATCCGACACGCTGCGACAATAAGGTAAGAGATAGAATTGTCGCATGGTGTCGCAGCGTTGATCCGGCACGATTCAACTGTCGGATGCAGCGTGCAGCGTCTGCATCCGACAGTCGTGTCGCATCAGATCAACGCTGTGACACCATGCGACAATTCTATCTCTAACTTTATAGTCGCATTTGTTTTGCGCAGCGCATTGGATCGAGACAAAATTGCTCGTGGAGTACTACCCTAAGGGCAGGACTACACGGCCGACTCCGACGCGACCCACCGCGCAGCGCAAAATTGCAGGCGTCACGTCGGATGTGACGGAAACAAGGTAAGTAATGGCAGTGTCGGATCGTGTTGCATTGTTGATGCGACGCGACACAACTGCGTCTGCATCCGACAGTCGTGTCGCGTCCCATCAATGCTGCGACATGATCTGACAATTTAATTACTTACCTTATTTCCGTTGCATCCGACGTGACGCCTGCGATTTTGCCCAGCGCGTCGGATTGCGGCGGGAATCGGCCTTGTAGTCCTGCCCTAAGTGTTTCCCCCCATCAGAGCGGCTAAGTACCAATTTCTGTAATGTTTCTTTCCATTGAATAAGTGACTAAATTTCAGTTTGCATTTTGGCATTTTGTTTTTGCGTGGGCCCTCTTATCATACATTTTGAGGAAAGAGTGTGGGTTCTGCACTTTGGGTGACACAGACTCAGCATTGCACTCTGTGGGGGAAATGAAGTAATAGGATAGTATGAGGCACAAAAAGAAAGCTGCGTGATTCTTCAATAAAGGTGACAAAAACATTGACTAGTTGTCTAGAACCCTAAGGGCTGTGGCACACAGAGCATTGGCTCTGCTGCTCTTAGCCTGCTTTTTTGTTTTTTATTGCAGGCTAAGAGAAGTGAATTTCCCTTCTCTCTTCTGCTCCGTGTGCCCTGAGCCTTAAAATAATAACCATAGATAACAAGAAAACCATTCCTTTTTTTCTTAGTTGTCAGCCATTTTATCAAATAATAATGAGATTATTGTTAATTTGTGTTTGCCAATATTACAAACAACAATTGGCACATTAGGATTTAAGAAGGATGGATATAGTGTTTCTTTCATGTTCAAAGATAAAAAAAAACGTTGTTTAAATGATACATATACCTTTATTATTGTGTTGCTCCATCCATATTTTGCTGAACTACAATCTCTAGACTTCCACCTTAAAATGGATTTTCACCATTGAGTTAACTTTTACTGTAACACAGTGAGAGATATTCTGAGACAATTTGCAATTGGTTTTAATTTTTTATTATTTGTGGTTTTTAAATTATTTAGCTTTTTATTCAGCGGCTCTCCTGTTTTATCATTCAGCATTCTGTTTGCTAGGTTCCAAATTACCCTAGCAACTATGCATTAATATGCATAAGAGACTGGAATATGGATAGGAGAGGCCCTGAATATGAACAAGAAAAGTAGCATTACCTGTAGATTTGTAACCTTACAGAGCATTTTTGACCCCTTTTGAAAGCTGGAAAAAGGCAAATCATTAAAAAAAATAACAAATAAATAATGACAACCGATTGAAAAGTTGCTTAGAATTGGCCATTCTACAATATACTAAAAGTTAGCTTAAAGGTGAACCACCCCCAGTGTCTAGGGGCACCCAAGGCCGAAATCCAGGCAGCACAGCCCACATTGAGCCCTGTCTGCTGACTAACCAGTCCTGTGCCGAGTTGCTTATCCCACTATCATTAAGCACCAGTTCAGGCCACTAGCCCTGGAGGACTAGTGCAGTTTTGTTCAGAATGTCTGCTGGACTACAGCTCCCATCGTTTTTAAACCTGAGCAAAACTGGTACAGAAGATTTAGTCCCTTTTATTTGTCTTTGGTCATAGCAATTAAACACATTATTGGGACGTGCTGATTCCAATAATTCATTATTGCATAGGCTGGAAAACATCTTTTTAGGATAAGGGCAAAACCCTTAAACAGAGAAATATATGCTTTGTGAGACCACTTTTTGTATTGCAGAAGTAACTGCCCTTACTGGATATCCAAATTGGATTTAACTGGTACCACCAGGAATTTAGATCCCCAAGCATAAAGTACTAAGTGATTTGCACTATGCAAAATTGTACATTAATCCAAATGTTAGATAACAGTGAGATGAGTAATGTAGAACTTGTAAAGGTGATTCTCATTAGAGAATTGTCCCGCATTTGTAATTATCTGGAATGCATACTTCAAAAAGGATATGTCTCCTTTAAAACAACACTGCATGATCATTTTATTTACAAATCCTCCAGGGTCCTCTAGTTAAATGGGTGGTTCACCTTTACTGTAACTTTTAGTATGTTATAGAAGGACCAATTACAAGCAACTTGTCAATTGGTCTTCATTATTTGTTTTTTTATAGTTTTATAGTTATTTGCCTTTTTCTTTTAACTCTTTGCAGCTTTCAAATGGGCATTGCTGACCCCTTCTAAAAAGTAAATGCTCTGTAAGGCTACACATGTAGTGTTATTGCTACTTCTTATTACTCATGTTTCCAGTTTCTTTTTCAAACCAATGCATGGTTGCTAGGGTAATTTAGACCCTAGCAACTAGATTGCTTAAATTGCAAACTGGAGAGCTGCTGAATAAAAAGCTAAAAAACTTAAAAACCACAAATAAAAAAATGAAACCCAATTGCAAATTGTCTCAGAATATCACTCTCTACATCATACTAAAAGTCGTCTCAAAGGTGAAGAACCCCTTTAATAAAAAAAAAGGTTCCTCCAATTAGAATCCTTTTTCCTCTGTTTAAAACTATTCTTGGTTTTATACCATTATAACTGAAGGCATTAATGTTACATCAGCCTGCCAATGACAAGCACATACTTTTCCAGGTTCAAGGTTATGCCAGGGAACAACAAACAAGTTTTCCAATTCTTAACATCCAAATAGAGCTACTGTTTATCTGTCTTCCTGAAATGTAATTACAGTTTAATACTGGCAAGCAGAAATTGCAAAAGAATCTCAGTATTTTACAAGGTAGACTAATGTAGTGGTAGTAGGGATGATTCTAACTATAACTGTAGTTAGATTTGAGGTGTCTGTTTTGAAGAGCTATGGTTGCAAAAGGGTTTTATGCATTTTATTTAACTACAGTGCTGCAGATTGTAGGTAGCCATATTTCCTAATATTTGCGGGCAAGATTTATGATAATAAGCTAGGCCTACAAAATAGAGAAGACGTTCACTGTTAAGTGTTTAGGGGATGGTACTTCATTTTGGATCAAGATGCCATTTTGGCACATGTGTGAGACTTGCAGCCATAATAGATTTTAGCATATCACTCTACATGATAGTATATTAGCAAACAAAGGCATATTCAATTGCTCCAGATATAAAATATGTGTTCTATAAATTCCTTTTTCATTCAGCTAAATGAAACGGATTCCACCACAAAATAACACCTTGTATCTGTCCCAAACAAAAGCCAGAATAGGCAATAAGCAAAATTCTAAAAGGTCAATGTGTTTTGTTTGGAATCAATCTATCTAGAGGTTGACGTTCTGCCTTTGTAAACCCTAAACTGACCTCGTTTTGGTAACAGCTACATTTTCCACCCCCAGAACCAAAATCATTATCCCATTCTCACGAGAATGTTATGTTAATTTAACCCAATTTCAAATATAGCTGTCTATTTTTATAGGAGGTAAATGGCATCTTATAACCACACAAACTTTAAAGTTGTGAAATCAGGTTAAAGTTGAGTGGAAACCTGATTAAAGCTGATATTTCCATAGTATGCACAAGTGGAAATGCTTCGCTGCACTGCTGCAGCAATCATTATGGGTTTAATTCATAGTATGTGGGATAGGTAATCCATCAAGATTTTAGGGTAGGACTCCACAAACGATTTTGTTGCGATCCGACACGCTGCAACAATAAAGTAAGAGATAGAATTGTCACATGGTGTCGCAGCGTTGATCCGGCACGATTCGACTGTCAGATGCAGCGTGCAGCGTCTGCATCCGACAGTCGTGTTGCGTCGGATCAACACTGCAACACCATGCGACAATTCTATCTCTTACCTTATTTTTGTCGCATGCGACAAGTCGAATCGCATCGCGACAAAATCGTTCCTGGAGTCCTACCCTTGAGGGAAAATTAGATTTTCCCTAATTAAAAGCTAAATGATATCTTGACCACTGTGTGTGTTGTTTCCTTTTCATTGTTATAATGTATCCACATTGTTAAAGGTAAACTATACTCTGTCTATTATATAGTGAATGAAGTACTCTCTAATGTAAAATATAAGGATATTATGTTACCATGACCATATAAAAGCACGAGGCCGAAGGTCAAGTGTTTTTATACAGGTCATGGAGCGCCAAAGTGACTTCAAATATCCTCATATTTTGCAACAGGGGGTACATTATTTATTATAATACACAAGTTTCAGTGAGTCATGTGACAGAAATCAGTAAGCTCCGATTATAACCAATGACATCACTAAGCACCATTTATAAGGATGTAATTTACAGGATGTTCATGGCTCTTGTGTATTATATATGTATTATAAAATACAGTTGAGAGATCATAAAATCAGGTAATAACATTTGCCTGTCTGATGTATGTTGCTATTGTGGGAAGAATACAACACTAAATTGGTAACTGTAAGTGGGTTGCAGTTCAGGCACTGGGATGTAACTGTTTTTTGCCTTGGCTACTTCCCAATCCTGTGTGTAAAGGAGTAGGGTATTAAAAAAAAAAGTTGTAGTTCATTGTCCCCAGTACCACTGGGTGGGGGGGGGGAACAATGTACTTTCAGTTACCCTGTGTGTGTTCTGGCATGGTTTATTAATCTCTGAAAAATGTAAATAGAATTAAATATAATTGTGACCCATAAATATATTTATTCTTCCACTCACTTCGTATATGATAAACAGTTATAAACACTAGAACAAATCTTGAAGAATTTCAATGAAATTCAACCATTTTAAAATTCTGGTCAACAAGGATGTCTTTGGTAGATGGCTGAAGTGAAGGTTTTGCCAGTGAAATAGAGTAGAAAAGAAAAAGCAGTTTGTTACCGGCCTTTATAATTACACCATTTGAAGTGAGAAACATTTTTCTGAGCATTAGTATCCAAAGATCTCGATATACTTTATATAACATATGCCACCTACATCCACTGAGCTGATATGCGTTCCCCTATGACTCGAACTGTAGTTAAAGGCACTAAGTTTGGCCAGATGCAGTAACACAAAGTAACCAGTAATATTTTAGTTTTTAAACAGATGACCAGTAAATGAGGCTCCCAGGCAAATATAGCACCTTTTATTTTATATCCCCATATATGTATAATGATATAAATGTATATACCAGTGGTTCAGGGCTGGAGTAGTCACACAATGCAACATATCTTCTACAAAATATAAATATTTATACAATTGAGATAGATAACAGAATGCCTATAAAAGCTATTAAAATACTGTAAGTGCTGTGTGCTTGTTTAGTTGTTTGGTTCTTTCATGGCCTTCTTGAATTCTTCAGTTGTGAAACATACTAATCTTCAATCAGAAGTTATACTTTTATTCCCATGCTGATGGACACAGTCTGATATACGGACGTGTGGGTGAGAGCTCTGTTATCTTTGCATACTTATCTTTTGTGTCTTCCCTTCCGAAACATGCAAGCTATTGCTAAATGTCAAACCTCAGAATTGTGGCTTCATCCTAGATCCTTCTGGTGACACAAAACAACACAAACTGTGGACTCATATGGAGAGTCACAGTCTTGTCTGTGGTATCTAGGGCAATAAAAGCATTTGTGGATTTAGAAGCAGTTCACATTATAGAAGATTAATGCTCTTATTGGTGTTAATTAAAACATCCACACTGACAGATACCTGCCCCTGAACGCATCTACTACACTTCTACTACACTACTGTTATCTTAGTATTTTCCCCTGAACACCTCACCTTTTACAAACTGGTAATGCTTGAGCATTGTAACTTTTTTGGGGGTCCAAAATATGTCAATAGTGTCCTGGGTTTTATAAATGTGCAAGGTTAGGTAATAAAGACTTGTAATCAGGGCTTTCAGTATGAACTGCTTCTTAGCATCTGCTGGGCAGATACATTTGATTTTCAGCTAATGTCCTAAGTGGACATATACAGTACCTTCCCCACATTTACTCCTTTGCTCTGCCTGGCTCTGCAAAATAGGCATCTCAAGCTGAATTCCAAATGGACTTGAGTTCAGCCATATACCGAACCGAATCCTTAATTTGCATATGTAAATTAGGGAAACAAGGGGTGGTTCACCTTTAAGTTAACTTTTAGTATGTTATACAATGTATAGCATATTTTCAATTGGCCTTCATTTTTTCTTTTTCATAGTTTTTGAATTATTTGCCTTTTCTTCTCTTTCCAGCTTTAAACCTGAGGTCACTGACCCCATCTAACAAACAAATGCTCCGTAAGACTACAAATGTATTGTTATTGTTACTTATCTTGCTATTCAGGCCACTCCCATTTATATTCCAGTCTCTCATTCAAACCAAGGCATGGTTGCTAGGGTAATATGCCAAAACTGCAAACTGGAGAGCGGCTGAATAAAAAGCTAAATTACCACAATTAATAAAAAATGAAAACCAATTGCAAATTATCTCAGAATATCACTCTCTACATCATACTAAAAGTTAATATAAAGGTGAACAACCTCTTTAAAAAAATGTATTTCCTTCTTTGTGTGATGAAATGTCATGTGATTTTTGGATTCGGATTCGGTTCAGCCAGGCACTTGGATTTGGCCAAATCCTGCTGAAAAAAGGCAGAATCTTGATCGAATCCTGGATTTGGTGCTTTTCTATTAGAGAATACATTTTCATCAATTTGGCTGCTGGTCCTGGAGGACTGTTATTGACCAGCATTATAAGCCTTTTATTTTTGTGTGTTCATTTTAATTCCCCATCCTTCCTTAATGGGTTTTGCTGAAAATTAGAGAAAGAAATTAGATAAAAAATGGCTTGGTTCGAATACACTTGTGGTCGGGGGCAAGTCATTTTATGTTGTTACCTTGTGATATATTCTATGTAATATTCCTTCTAATCACCAGTGTACTATGTAATTGGTACTTATCACTAGGAGAACTAATATCTAGCCACATCTATCAGAAAAGCATTAGGAAATTGATTATTACCCTCTCAAAGAAATGTGACCAGTATCCTGATTCTCTATCCAGCCAAAAATATCAAGATATCTCCTTCTTAAATGCTAAACTGCAAATCCTGAACAAAATTTTGGCAACAAACCTCTATAATGATATTCTAAAGCTATTACTTGCACAGTAAACCAGCTTCATGCCAGGCAATTTCACTAGTATTAGCATCGGGATGATATAACTTATTATATATACAACTGATAACTCCCAATTTTCTTCTTTTGATGCCCCGTATGTGTTACATAAGGATGAGGTGCAAAAAACAGATAACAAACTGGTTTATAATGTGACTTTCAAACTTCCTGGCCCATTTTAATACATCACCACCTCGGGGTCATTCAGCCTTTTTAAGGGAACAAACAGGGCTGCCCACTTTGTATAGCCTCTTTTCCCTGACAAATCTGTCCTTCACTACAGCGTCTAGAGCAAATGTGTGTGCCCAGGAGAGGGGAGTATATGAGGATTAATGCATTGAGCTTGATCTTGTACCTTGAAGCTCATTTCCGAGTGTGCACTGAGTCCCCCTGACAATTTTTTGTGGGGGCATTACAGAAACAAGCTATGCCACTGCAGAGGTCCCACCAGACCACGAGGGCTCACAATTGCACATTTTGACTGCTAGTATTGCAACTTACATTTAACATAATTGGAAGACCTTTCCTTTTATTCAGCTGTCTGTTCACTTTTCAACAATGAGCACAATTTAATGAGAGCTCTGAGTCATTTTTATTGCCTACCACAACGCAAGTTTATTTGCTCCAGCATAGAACTGCCACAATTTTGGTAGCTGTAAGAGCACATTAATGAGATCTTTGCCCTGGTCCGTCTGGTACCTCAAAGCGGCCTTATTTAGCTGTAATGGTCTCCTCAACTATTAGTATGCTCACCAGCCTTTATATTTTCATCTCCTATCCTTTTAGCATCGGTTCCTTTCAATCGAATACTTATACCTTCTTATCCCTCCCATACTGTTGTCAGTATCCCAACATAAATATCACTGGGAAAATATATTGATTGACTGGCCTTTCCGAGGCATTGCCTTAAAATTAGTAGAGGTAACTTCTACTAGCCTTGTGCCAGCCTCTTTTGAAGTTTTTGAAGCCTTGTCTTTGTACCCTGGCAAGAATGCCACAGTTACATAAGTTGGTTTTTAATTAATACAGTCACTTCCCTTAATGAGATCAAATATATTTTGGCTTTCTTCACATTCCATCAGACTTTTAGGGAATGCACTAATCTCTATTAGAGAATGCACTAATTTTTCCCCAAAACAGTTAAGGGGAACCCCACATAACACAGAAACCCCTAATAAATCCATCACAGTTACCTGTTACTTCAACAAGTATAAATAAATGCCATTTTCTATGCTGCAATCTATCTGGTAAACAGTTTTTCTCTTAAAATCCTGACAGGAAAGGCGGGACTAAAACACTGATGCTACAAATTGTTACAACTACGCCACAGCTACATAACCCACAATACATTGCATTGTGATTGTTCCTTTCTATATTGAAATCACGTGTGCAGTGAATTGTGGGGTTTGGAGGATGCAGGCTGAGGACAGATGGCTGTTGATACAAAGTAACAGTAGTCAGCCAGCTCAGCAAAGTAGTCAGAAAGATAAGCAAGAGAGCAGCTAGCAAAGCTTAGGGAACTGTCAGAAACCATTAAAAATCATGAAAAGTCTGCATATTTTTTTATATGATGTATATTGAGTGAGCAGTGATAATTGATATAAAAGATTTCCATAGTTTCATCCAGACATTCAGTACCTTGCAGGTTCTTTCTATGCTACAACGTCAGGTTGAGTTCAGGAACCCAGTCATCAGTACCTTTTGTGAAAGGTCGGCCTGTCACTTCTGTAAAAGCACAATAACTATTAGATATATTTTTCACTTTTTCTTTTCAGTCTGGTGTGTAATCTATAAGGGATACAATGATTTTCTACCTGCCTGCACATGAAGTGTCTTTTCCTTTTATATTCATTTATGTAGATTTTGTATGCCACATTTGCCTCTTCCTGTTTTTTGGTAGGTTCTGTAGACATTTATTAACAAATTAGTGGTTTGTTGCAGATGTAAATTGGCCCTGCGTTCATCTTGGAGACCTCAGATCTCATTTACATTCACAAGTGCAGTTTTATTCTGGCACTTTTTCCAACAATGTGTTAAAACTCCCTTTCATTTAAAGTACTTTCAATTAGAATGGGCTCTTTCTACTTCTGTATAGTGCTTGGTGTTGCTTCCAGACTTACATTCCGTATGGGTGCCTATTGACACCAATAGGTACAGCACACATGCGCCTAAAGAATTGGGCATAGACATTACACATACACCAAACCGGAAATGATGCCAGGAGGACTTCCATGTAGTTAATTGCGACAAAATTCAGACTCAGATGCATTAAATTTGTTCAATTGGATGCAACTGCTCATCCAATACAATTGTGTCAGGTGAATTGCCACCTTGCAGCTGCAATGACACTGGAATTCTGGGGAAATTCTGCATTTTATGGAAAAACATGGCGACTGCACTTGAAATTGAGCTTTGCTTGCTGCACTTGGAGACTTAAATGAACCCTCTGATTGCTCTCATTGATTTTATGCAGAAGGTTGAGGCCTTGTTTAGCTCATCTTTATTGGTACAGAGTTATGGGTTTTCTTCTGATTCCAACTTGCTGGTGTTTATGTTTATTTTCTTGGAAAAAAGCACAACATGTATTTTGTCTGCACTACAACATTTTTCCACTGGATTATCTTTAGGAGAATGTTCAGTTCTATATTTTCATGGTTGAAGTTACTGTCTAAAACAGAAAAAGTTTCTGGCAGTAGCCCTGATATAACCTAAGCCTAAAGGGAAAAAGATAAATTATAAGAAGTTAGGCAAGTGAGATTCTAAAAACAGCTACAAATTCCCATGATTGCTAATTTAATGTAGCAATAACTAATATGCACACAAACAATCCTCTGAATAAATACAGTGAATTACATATCGGCTTCTAAGAGTTCAGATTCAGTTCACTCAGCTACTCAGCTGAATCCCAAGCCAAATCCTGGAATTGTGCATCCCTAATAAATAAAGACTCAAATACTTTGAAATGAATAAAATTAAATTAAATCTACATATTAAACTCACCTCTGCCGGCAAAGGATTCTTAAGATAGGTAATATGAATGGGAAATTGTATTATAGAGATTTTATAACTCTATAAATGTATAGCAATGTTATACTAAATTTTATATCACCGCATGCACTAATACAAGAGGAATACAAAATGTATTTTTTTACAAACCTCTCTTTCTAACACATTTGTATGTAGAACTCCAATGCAGAGTGAATCATACTGTATACGTATGAAAAAAAAAATATAGGTTTGTAAATAGGAAATATATATTTATGGGATCTGTTATCCAGAATGCTCAAGATCTGGAGTTTTTCAGAAAAGGGACCTTTCTATAATTTGGATTTCCATACTTTGTCATATATACACCCAATAGGATTGTTTTGCTTCCAATAAGAATTAATTATATCTAAGCTAGGATTACGTACAAGGTACAATACAGAGAAAAGGGAGATCATTTTAAAAATGTGAATTATTTGTTTAAAATGGAGTCGATGAGAGATGGCCTTCCTGTAATTCATAGCTTTTTGGATAACAGGTTTTCAGATAACAGATCCAATACCTTTAATTTTTTATTAACAACATATTAGCATTAATGATATTACAGTGAGAGCATATTACAATACGATCGATTTTTAGCGATCGATCGGATTTCTATTCGACCAAAAAAAACTTAGAAAGTGGTGTGGAAGGTCCCCATAGGCTAACATTGCACTTCGGTAGCTTTAATTTGGTGAAGTATGAAGTCAAAGTTTTTTTTAAAGAGACAGTACTTCGATTATCGAATGGTCGAATAGTCGAACAATTTTTACTTTGAATCGTTTGAATCGAAGTCGAATAGTTGAATATAGCCTATTCGAAGTTCGAACTTTTAGACATTCGAACCATTCACTCGAGCTTAGTAAATCTGCCCCTGAATGTAGGTAGACTGATCAACAGAAATGTGGATGTGAAGTCTGAAAAGCCTCTTATAGTATTGGCCATAAGAGTTAACATGAGTTTTAGAGAAAGCAGAGAAAGAGTTGATGCATAAGATGGCATCTAGTTGTGTCTGATGGACATACTGACATTCATGATGCAGTTTATTGTGGTCATGCAATTGCCGTGTGTTTAATGCTTATTAAAATTCAGCTCATCTTGATTTGCCCAACTAAATATAAAATATCCTAGTAGAGATAACCCCTTTCATTGGGCTGCTGGATGAATCTAGTGGTACAACAGCAGTATGTCTTCCGTACATTTTCCACCTTTGCATGGTTTCTGGCATATCCAGCCAACCCCATTGCTTAAATTTATATTTTATTGCATTTTTATGCCTGGGCAATTGCAGGAAAAAAACGCTGTACGTTGTATATCAATGTAACTCTTCAAAATAGGGATTTGGGTATGAGCAATGTAGGCCTTTGTTAAAATTAATGTGGAGGCATAGTAAATCACAATTACATTGTAGCAGAAAATGTGAGAATTGTAGCTTATTAACAGTTAAACGACCACAGTTACATTAAGGGGTGTTTTTATGGCACCTTCTTTTATTTTCTATTTTTATTAGCAGAATGGAACAAATTGAAATAGTAAATAATATATTCCTTTTATCTAACCTGTTCAATTAGCTGCTATTAGTTTCAGTTACAGTCTTGTCCTAATCGTCCATTGTTTACAAGTTGCCTGGCCACTTCTAATAAAAGAATTAAGAAATCATTTATGACTGTAAGTGCAATTTCTGCCATTCAATCTTTTTATTCCACTAATATCCTAGATTCTAAGTGGGCTATTGACTAAACCTCGATTTTTTCTGTTCGGGCTTTTTGCGGCAAAAACTCAATTTTTTTGTTGAAAAAAACTCTCAAATTTTCTGAGATTTATTATAACCCCTGATGCTGCAAAAAGCCCAAATCCAGAAACCTGGAAACTCAAACCTGTCGAGGTCATGTATAAGTCAATGGCAGATATCCCCTATCCTAATTTGAAGATATAGTGGTCTGCTCTGGGTTTAGCCCGATAACCCAAAATATTTGGGAGTTTTGGGCAATAACCTGAAAAAACAAGCAATTTGGGAGAAAGTTCGCAAACTGGTAAAATTCACCAAAATGCATTGAAGTCTATGGGCAACAATTTTATATTCGTAACTATTTTTTTTGTGCAAAGGAGTCTATGGGGCAAATTCACTAAGCGCCGAAGCGCCGAACGCTAGCGTTACTTCGCTAGCGTTTGTCATTTTCGTTACTGCGCAAATTCACTAACGAACGTTGGCGTAGTTTCGCTAGTGTTACTTCGCACCCTTACGCCTGGCGCTAGCGACGTAACTACGCAAATTCACTAATGCGCGCAGTGTACTGAACGCTACGTTTTACGCTAGACTTCCTTCGCCACCTCAGACCTGGCGCAATAGAGTAGATAGGGATTGTTTCAAAAAAAGTCAAAAATTTTTCTAAGTCCCAAAAAACGCTGGCGTGTTTTCTACATTATGGGTGATAGGCTGAAAAAGATCGAAAATATTTTTGGGGCTCCCCTCCTTCCCCCCTACATTTCCTAAATCATGGCAACTTACTCAACGCTAGCGCAACTTCGCAACCTTACGCTACCCCTGAGCGCAACTTCGGATTTTAGTGAATTTGCGAAGCGCTGGCGAAACTACGCCTGGCGAAGTGTGGCGAAGTGCGGCGAAGTTTGGCGAAGTTACGCCTGACGCAACTACGAATCTTAGTGAATTTGCCCCTATGGGTGTCATTTTCAAGTTGAAACTTGGCGAACAATTTTGCTCATCACTGTTGCTCTCTAACTCTTTTTACAATTGAATTTGGCTCACAAGTAAAAAAAGGTGGGGAGCAATGTTTAGATATTATAGCCCCTGTGCTGCATTGAAGCTAGCATAAACTCTTCTTGTTTTGTATAAGAACCATACCCCCGAAAGCCCAATGTCATTCTGCAGAGACAGTAGGACTCATCCAAATGCAGCTAAATGTTCATAGTGTAATTATTGAATGCAAATTATAAATGTTTTTACCCATATTGCAGTGTTTTCCCTTAGAATCCAGCATTGCACCTTCTACCACAATATGCATGTGATGCACCAATTAATATTTTAAAAATTATTTGTTTAGGTAAATTGCACACGAGTTTGGACTGGAGATGCTTTCAGTTCCACATGCCACATCCTTAGGAGCAGATAAATGACTAAAATATTGTAATTTGGATTAATTTTGGTCCTAAATTGATGTAGGTCCTTGCTATGCCATGCCTAACAGGACACAAGGCATGGATGGCATAATCTAAATGTAAATATGACAAATGGAGGTACAGATGAAGCCACTTTGGTTTGTGTATTTAACATATCAATGCATTAAACCCATTTATCCCATTTAACATAGAAAATTCGGTCACGGTATCCCATATAATTAAAAAGTTCACCATTTGTGAACCATGGTGCTTTGGTATGCTAATGAAAAGGTTAAATGCATTAAATGAGTTAAGATGATTTTAGATAAAAGTTTCTACAGTTTATCTCATGTCATGACACATTTAGCACACAAATCCAAGTGGCTTTATCTTGTTGTGTGATATCTGTCTGTACAGGCTATGGGGAAACCTCATGTGCTATTCTAGCTAATGCTATGTCTGGAATATTAACTGATCGTTCACAGTGAATTTGCCCAAAAACCTGGAATAGAAGAACACAATCAGAGGCATACATTCAAAACTGGACTTTACTACCCACCACTAAGCTAATACTAAATGGGGAGTTCAAGTTAAACACTAACCAGCTACTGATGGGGCACCCTTCCTATGGCAGGTGTTGAGGACATTGTGCGAATCAGGGGTGCTGTTTACAATCGGGTTCCTACTTTGACAGAATGACTTGTTAGGGTAAAGACAGAACGGGAAATATAGAACATTTTGTTAGGTGATTTCAAGCTCAGAGTGCAGTTAGAAAAACACTTGTAATCATGCTCATAGTTTAATTTGAAATTGGCTACATTTATAGGTCAGGAGATTGGAACTAGAATATATAGTACATTATGGGTCTGTCTGGGTAATTCTGACCTCTGTCTCCTTCTCACTAACTAGAAATTCAGTGACAAAACATCCTGCTTTGCCACACATGTCATTGCCATTTTAATAAATGAAAAAGGGACATTTGTCCAGGGCCCTCAGGCCTTTTGCATAACATTTGCATTTAGCATCCCCCAAAAATTGCAGATGTCTCATTTTAATCAACTCCAAGAACGCAAAGCCAAAAGTGGGATGTGTAGCAGAGACGTATCTGTTATTGTGGTGTCCCATGAAGTTGGGAGCTTCTGTGTCTTTCCAATAAACATAATAGATTGCCTTATTTTATTTCAGTTTGCCTGCTTGAGTATAGCACTGCCACAAGCTTCTTCAGCAGTAACAGAACTAGTAGTTTCTGCACCCAGCCCCCCCCACGGGCGTAATTTTTATGCTGGATTTACACTGGCGCGACCACACGCGGGCTTGGGTGCAATCGCACTTGCCACACCCCCGGTAGTTCCACGCCTGTTCTTCAGGTAGTTTTGTTGCCCAGGGTCCACTGGTACCTTAAAGCGGTCCTGCTATTCCAGTGTACATTGTCGTTGGTAAACTGTAGTTATAAATGATTTTTTTCAAACATTGGACTTCTTTAGTAATAGTAATGCCCAAAACTTTGAAGTCGATGAAGGTTCATGTATGATTTTCTGTGCAATAAAATGCATTGTCAAAAGCCATTTAAAATGGCAAAGGCTCCATCTACTGTTCATTTCAAATAACACAGCCACGATTACAAAGCACTTAAACATACTTCCAGATTTAATGGCAAAATTTAGCAAATTTCTCAAAATGCCAGTACTAAGCATAATTAGAAAAAGATGGTTTTGTCAACTAAGATCCTATTAAAGGCAAAGGATTCCAATGTCAGCTTAACACTGTGTAGTTTTTAGACCTGTAGGCTACAGTCTAGTAGTTTAGTGGTGGCTGAATTGTATGAATTATATATCTATTCTATAAAAAAAAAACATTTGCACATTAAAGGCAAAATATTGGCAACTTTTTGTTTCTGGGCTGTTGTTGAAAGTCCGAATGCCAAAAATTCGAAAAATTCAAAGGTTTTTTTACTGTAAAATAAAATACGAATTATTAGTGGGGAAAAAAACTTGAATTTCTCGGGATTTATTATACCCCGCAGATGGAAAAAGTTAGAATCTGAAAATTCGACATTTCAGACATGCCGAAGTTGTATATAAGTCAATGGGAGCAGTCCTGAAGATATCCCGAGCTGTGCTCGGTTTCGTGCATATTCTATGCCTTCAGCCTGCCCCTGACTGCAGCCTGCCTGTTGGACTCTCCTTATTAGAGGACATTCTGTGAGTTATAGGACTCTTTCTGTTTGCTGACTGCCTCTGACCATTAGCCTGGTAAAGGATTTGTGTATTTTTTTTTTGATCCTGCATCAAATCTGTATTGTTTCCTTTAATAAATCATCATATCCAGATAACATGTCATCTGCCTTTCATCAATTTCTGGTATTGTATTACCCATATTACACGGCACATAGAGACCACCTCTTGGGATTTACGGTGCAAATAAAGAATCCAAGGGCACACATACATGTTAGGTCACATGAGCCAATGATTAGACATTAGACACGTGTTATATTCACAGCCGGGTTTTCCACAAGACAGGGTACTTTTCAGTTAAATATTTGCGAATAAATGAATGAAAGTTTATTCTTCTGTTATCAGAGCAGACTGGTTCACTGGAAGGCTGAATCCCTAGGAAACAAAACTTTCTTAGCATAAGGGAGCACACCAGTTCTAACGGTGTCCTCTTGTGCTTGGAATACTGCCCCCAGTTTTTTAACCATTAACGAAAATTATATCATGGATTGCTATCTGATTCCTTGGTGCTCTGTGATATAATTTTTTCTATAAAATCCGTAGGAAACCTGCTCTTTGATATTGCCTCAGCCAATGAAAGGACATCTTGATTGCCACACAAACTAATACATACTTCCTGGACAGTGAGTGATCAGCCCAAGCACCATCCCTGGACAGTGAGAGATCAGCCCAAGCACCATCCCTTTCTAGCACCTGCACTACTGGCTTTTAGCCAGAGTGAACTTTACTCTGCCTTATTGAGCTGACTATGTTGTCCCCTACTGTGCTTGCTTAAACAAGCAAGCTCACAGGCATGTTGCTTATGAAGGTGGGGTGAACAACGGGTGAACAAAGTCCCAAACTAGGGGAAGGCAAGCAACAGAAGAGGCACATGCTAAGTACCCCCACCATTGCCCCTAGGCACGTACCTTTCTGCCTAACTAGTTCCTGAGCTGCCTGCAGGGGTTTTCCAGTTACTATGCCACATGGGGAAAGGGATTGTTAATGCCTAATGAGAACAGAAAACTGTTAAGAACGACTCCAAAAACAGTAATACTGAAAGAGAAGAGAATTTACTATATTCTCATTTAAAAATCAGAAATTTCAGAAATAAAAATGCACCTAACTCGTAAATTAGAAAGGTTTTAGTGATCAATGTACAAAGCAGGGTGCAAAGTGCAAAAAAAACAGGTGCACGTTGCTATCTTTTTGCAGTTTGCAGCCTTCCCTGTAGGCTAAACTAATTGCTACAGATCTTATCTTGGTTGCAATTCTGAAAGTTATAACTATATTGTGTGATTCTACAGATCTTGCATCGAGACCAGTCTGTTCTTCTAATGATTAAGTTGTCGATGGAATCCTACACCACCTTGTGTTCCTCCGTAATGTGTAGGTGTCAGACATTCATGAATAGTAACAACTTCCCAGGCTGGACAGTGGAAGCCACATGTCAGTCTTTGATCACAGTTTCAAAGGGAATTTTTTTTCTTCATTTTTTAATTCCATTATGGAGCCGTGTTGTGCCTGAGCTGGGTATTTAAGATAAATACTTTTGCTGGTAAGAATAACTATTTTCTCGTATATCCAGATGAACTGGAATTTCAGGAAGTCTGAGGTTTGTGGTTAAATGAAATTCACCTTGAAGAACAGATGCCTACAGCACTAGCCCTTCCCTACCCCCAGCAAGATGCTCCAAAGACAGACTTAACCCCTTCCCAATTTTTACACACGCAAATTTTTTGTTGTATTAAATTTTTTTAAAGCCAAATGTTTGCTTCAGTTTTGTAAAAAAAAAAAATGCAGGTTATTTATTATTACAGTTAATGCTTTCAGGAGTGCTAAGGAAATATTTTAATGTCATATTCAAAGTAAAAAGAAAGGTGTAATCAATAGAGTATACCAAATCTTAGGCACCCCCCAGTAAGTATAGGTATGGGACCTGTTATACATAATGCACAGGACCTGGGGTTTTCCAGATAAAGGATCTCCCCTAAGTCTGCTAAAATAAACCCAATAGAATTGTTTTCCCTTCAATAAGGAATAATTATATCTTAGTTGGGATCAAGTACAATGTACTGTTTTTTAATTACAGAGAAAAGGGAAATATGTTTTAAAATTTTTAATTACTTGATTAAAATGGAGATGGTGTGAGGCAACCTTCCTGTAATTCTGAGCTTTCGATTTAATGGGATTCTGAAAAACTATCCTATACCTGTATAATTGCTTACTTTATACCATGGGTCAATGCTAATGTTAATTTTTTCCTTAGGATATGATATCTCTGTTTTTGGTCTAACCCTTAGGTTTTACCAGTGGCATAACTAGAGTGTGCTGGGCCCCCCTGCCAAACAATCTTCAGGGGGGCCCAGCGCACTCCTATCCCCATCCTCTCACCCACTCCCTGTCCTGACTCCGCCCGCTCCCCTGGCTCCACCCACTCCCACCATGACTCCACCCACTCCACAACCCACTCCTCCTCTCCGTGCCAACTTGCTCTCCGATACCCCGCCGCACGTAAGAGAGCAGCTGGGGAGGGGGGGGTTATTGTTAGCTATAGAGGATGCAGGCAGCAGGTCTGCTTCCTCTATAGTTATGCCACTGGTTATTACCCTTGGCTGGCTATTTAGTCAAAACAAAGCAGGGTGCAAAGTGCAAAAACGGGCGCAATCTGTGATTTTATTTTGCACACTTTACTGAATTGCCACATGTCTCTGTACTCCAAAATGAAATGTAAAAACTTGCCTGTGCTTCATGTATACAGAGCTCCCTGTGTTTGGCAATGCTGTATTCATGAAGAGCAGGTGGTGTAACCACTATACAGCAGGTCTTAGGTACTTCCCCCCTCCACAGTGGCCTACTCATTGTTAGCTGTGGGCAGTGGCATATGTCTTTATTTGCACCAACAAATAATGATACATAAGCATTAAAATTCACATGTTATTGCACATACAAATATATTTTATATAATAAAGCTGGGGTTGGTCTACACGCTTTCTCAAACCTTTCCCAGATGTAAGCACAACATGTGTAGTATTTTAATATCAGTTTTTAATGATAAACAGGTTACTGTACTAAGATGTTGCCCCTCCCACAAAAAAACACCCTCTCCCATTGTCCAGCTTAGTGTACAGAATATCCGTAACGGCCAAATTATTTGAGGTCTCCAGATCAATATATTCTATTTAGCACCTAGTTGGTAGTGGGTGTCTTTCGCTAACTCCTCAGACATATACCACGTGGTAAATCTGAACATGGAAGTCGGCTGTGTTTTGATATATAATTTAAAGGAGAACTAAACCCTAAAAATGAATAAGGTTAAAAATGGCGTATTTTATAAACTGAACTTATTGTACCAGCCTAAAGTTTCAGCTTGTCAATAGCAGCAATGATCGAGGACTTCAAACTTGTCACAGGGAGTCACCATCTTGGAAAGTGTCTGCGACATTCACATGCTCAGTGGGCTCTGAGCAGCTGTTGAGAAGCTAAGCTTAGGGGTCGTTGCAAATTTTCAAGCAGAAAATGAGGTTTGTCTGTATTATAAGCGGATGCTACAGGGCTGATTATTAAATTCTGAATTGCACTGGTTTCTGTGCTGCCGTGTAGTAAGTATCTGTATTAAGTATTAATTAGCCTTATATTGTGACATTTCTATTCAGTATATACAGTATATTGTGTCAGTCCCTAAGCTCGGTAAATGACAGCAGCACAGAGCATGTGCAGTAAATCAGTAGAAAAGAAGATGAGGAGCTGCTGGGGCATCTTTGGAGGCACAGATCTTCCCTGCTAAAGGCTGTGGTTGTCTTGGGCTGGTACAGAAACCCAAAACATATGTACAACTATTTCTTTAGTTAGGCTTTAGTTCTCCTTTAAAGGCTGAATTTTCACTCATTGTTGGGGGTGATACAATCCATAATAGAACTCTAGTATCTTCCATCAAGACAAGTGCAAATACATGGAGCTTTATCCTAATGTCATATGGCACTTTTTCTCCACTGGCGGAAAAACACCTGTGTAGAAAATGCAGCTCCGTACTGCCTATGATCCCATAGGTGCCTTAAGGAAAAAATATAACTATGAAATAATTATAGGCAGATGCATCAGCCACAGCGAGTCTCTTCTGTACCTTTGTGTGTTTTTGAGAAACAACAAATGTTATTCCCATGTATCAGTATTGGGTTTAGAGGGCCTAAAGTTGGTAAAAATCATTACTGAAACAAAACTTGTGAAAACATGTCAGCCAACGGTTTCAATTTACACAGAACAGTGCCAAATTGTGGACCCCAAAAGGGGTGTTGTTTACTGCAAATTTGGCATATCAGAGGTGTTAAGGAGCATGGCCAGTGTACATTAGAATTGCTGCCTAAATTGTCCTGTTTTTTTCAATGAACCCCCTACTTTAACCCACTAAGGGCTGGATTCAGTTCCATGGCAAACTGATATTTTATGGTTTATTGTGAAAAAAATATTTGCTCTTCCATTTGATGAGAAAAAACTTTTTTAGTTCCAGTTTTTTTCCCATAAACCTCAATAGATTTTCTTCTCTTTGAATTGGATCTGGCTCTATGGGACTGAATTTGGACATAAGCTTTTCTCCTCAAATGTAGTCCTAAGGGTAGGAATACACGGACGTTCCTGTCGCGTCGGATCAACGCAGCGACAACATCCAACAATGCATTCACTTACCTTATCTCGGTCACACGCAACTTGACGTATGCGTTTTTGCGCAGTGCAATGCGCAGAAAACGCTTGTGTTGTCCTACCCTGAGCTTAAAAAGTCAGAACATCTTCATAAATGAAACACAACTCTTAGGCTGGAACTACATGGTACGTGTCCTTCCGATCCAACGCAATGAGAGGAAGCGCAGGTGTCACGGCGTATACGACGAATCTAATGTAAGTAATACAAATGTCTATAAACTGATAGCATAGAACGCTGCATGTTGCTTCTTCAACCGGCAGTCATGCCGTATGCAATCAGTTTGTAGATGTGACACTTGTAGTTTATAGATGGTAGTTGCAGCCTTCATTAAGTTTGTTATTTAAAACACAGGAATAAATCTCCGAGACATTAGTAGTTATACAGTATGGTTGAACAGCTCTGTAACTGATCAGGGCAAACTCATCTAGTTTTAGGTTTACACTTGTAGTTATAAAGGTCACCCAAAGGAAGTCAGCTCTGTTACACTTTTAGTAATACTCTTTTTGTTAGTCTGTTAGCCTCTGGGTATTCATTGTCCAGTCTTGACCTCTTGCCCCCTCTGTTATATGGGCAGATGAAGAATGGAAGCGCACATTGTCATGAGGTCAGGATTAATTGATGGGATTCCATCAGAGGATTTAGGCATAGTATGCAAACCTTATAATTACCCCTCAGTAGTATGTAGACAGTTCTCAAATTGCAGTTGGTGTTCATTTTTGATTGTTGCATTTCTATTAGAATTAGCAAAGAGTTTGGAATTTAAACTGATAGGCCTATGGCACACAATAAATACATGGAACTACACAGTTTGAGTATCATGCAAAGAATGATTTAACCCTGGTCAATACACTGGAGTACGCTGCTGGGATATACAGTACTGTGCAATCCAGTGGTGATGAACAACAGCATTTATAACAATTGTAGTCCTTGTTGTATATATGGACTGGCTGGTGCTATGAATAAGAGTAAGAAAGGTCTAACATTTCTGGAAAGCAAGCCTACTTTTCTACAGCCTTCCCCTTGTACAGCTTCACAATCTCTTACAGTGCAGTAATGTGTCGGCAGCAAACATGTACAAAATAAAGGCAGTTTTTCTTTCCAAACAACAAAAATAGCTTTCAGCAGCAGTATAAATTACAGACCTTCTCCTGAGTGTCTGTGTGTGTACAGGCACATAGGATTCTAAGAGTCAGGAACCCAGACCCTCTCTGTGTGTTTCTCCCAGTTAGGGAGCCTGAGAGACCAACCAATCTGGGTTTTAAGGACAACTGATTAGCCACCTGAGGCTAATAAAACCCAGCTGGTCAGCCTGTAGCTCACTCTGCTACAGGGGGATATTTACTAAATTCTGAATTTATCTCATGGTTTTAATAAAAAAAACTTCCAAACTCCCATACCTGATTTGAACTTATTTATTATTTTAAAAGCTCAAATTAATCGGCTCGGGGAAAAACCCAAAAAAATGAATCATACGATTTTTTTCAGGCTCTGAAATATACACAACCTCGGCAGGTCTAAAATGGCAGATTTTTGGATTCGGGCTTTTTGCTACACCGGGCTTTAAAACGTTTAGCGTTTTTCCCCAAACGGTCCGACCAGATAAATTCTTAGTTTAGTAAATAAACCCCTTTATGTGTTGTTTCATTTTATTTTTAAGATTACACACACAGTTATTTACTATCAAACAAATAAATTAAATCAGAGACAATGTATATTTGCACCCCCACTTTCTCCTATTTCTCTAGCTATTCCCCCCACTTCACCCATTAACCATTCAAACACAAATTTTCACCACATTTCCCAAACTGTTAGCCAACATATTCCGCCTATGAATCCATTTCTCGAAATTTTCTGCCAGCATTTCTTCTACCGTAGAGCAAGTGTATATATAAGAACCATTTCCTTATATATTATCAGCAATAATGACAACTGCATTGACAGAAGTGACAGAAAAATGCACATTTTAGGGACACGTAAAAAAAACATTATATATGTATTTTCATTACTATTAATATTATTCAGTTTGTCTTGTTACTTCGTTATTCTCCTGGGCTGACCAAGTTCAGCGTGTAAACTTTATATAACTGCACCAGAATCTGCTTACTCTGTAAAATGGCAAGATCTGTACACAGCGGCATTACAATAACAAAATAACGAATGTGTGATTATGTAGGTGCCCCATTTGTTCATGTAGTTCTACTCATAAGACCTAATTGATTTTTGATATGTAATTACATGCTGCTAATTATATAACTCCACATAACCTCTGTACTAATTAGTTGGTAGTAATACATGTATGTGGTTACTGAAATAATGATTAGAGGCAATATATATATCATTAATAGGCACCGCATACTCATTTACAGAATTTTTTACAGGTAGGAAGTGTTCCAGTTCATAGCGTGCTCTGAGTCTGTCCTTGCTTGAAGTTTTATATCCTATGTGTGTAGATATTATACAGAAGAAAAAACAGTGTTTGTGTGTGGTGGGGGTCTGCTCCTTTCCTGCCTGTTTGGAGATTTTAATTTACTCTATTCTGTTGTGGTTGTCTTCTTCCTCCCACCCAAAACATCAAGCCTATGCTAATGCTGAATAGCAACTGCACCTTAAACAGTCCTGCATGTCAAAAACTGAAGCTAAGTGAAACTATTTTTATTTTTTTTCTGTAGAGTAGAAATAAAAGGATATCATGGTTCTGGCATAGCTTCAGAATATTTCCTCTGTTTTTTTTCTACAGCCACCTCTATAGTCATGCGTTTTCTGATTCTTTCCACTACTTTAGACATTGGGTAACACTAGCTGTAAAAAGTCCAGGTCAAAGAAAAAAGTGATAAGAACATGCCAGGTTCTGCTTTCTGAAGTAGTTACTTCACTGTCATTTTCACAAGCAATTCAGTTTTTTAAAAATATTTTTCGTTTACAAGATCTAAAAAGTAATACTAATCATAACAATAATACTAATGATTAGTTCACTGACCTGTAGCTGTACTCATAAGGAGCTGCAGAGAAATGTTCCATTTGTCTTTTGCAGCTGCACTTATATTTGCTGGAGGTGGCACGGGGGAAGAATGTCACACAAAGTAATTAACAAAGACAAACTACTTTACCATTATCACCGATACATGAAAGGCACAATAAATAATAGGGTTTATTTAGAAAGTTCAGGGCAGGATGCAAAGTGTAAAACAGCATAGACTGCCATGTTTTTTAGGTTTGCACCCTGCCCTACACTTTGCACCCACCAGCACTGCATCATAGTGTTTGATTTGGTGTGCGTTTAAAGGAATTCTATTATGATTTTTATAGTGTAGTTTTTATTCCTTAATTACACTCCTTACACTGCAAATAATTCACTCTACCAAATAAAATTTCATTCCTAATCCAACAGGGCCAACTCCATCAACGGTTGACAAGGACAGGGCCTGTGAGGATCATTTTCTTAAAATAACACTGCACAAAATGTTTGTGAATGTCCCCAGGGTCAGTGGACCAGTTCATGTAAGAGTATGCTCCAATGAGAATCCTGCTTGCTCTATTTACACTTGATTCTCTCTTTTTAGTTTCAGTCATTGCCATAAACGGGGCTCGGTGTGTATGCAACTGATACGCCGGGACCCTGTGAAGATTTTTTTCCACGAACCCTGTCATTTGCAGTTACACTACAGCTACAACTTATAGGGGTCATTCTTAATGGAGAATGCACTTGCATCTGTAATTATAAAGGGGAACTATTAAATTGTCTAGTAGAATTTTCTCAAATATATTTTATTATTTGTAAAATAACAAAGACTATTTATGTGTTTTCCCTGTTGTGTTATTTGCTGCATGTACAGTACACTGTTTCCTCTGCCTTTTTCCACAATAGAGGAACCTCTCTTCTACTTCATACTCAGGAATGGGCTTCTGTTATGCACTTCTGCAGCTGTTATTATACCATACACTTGCCGCAACTTGTGCCAAAGTCAGCTCTGTGCATATAAAAGGATTAAGGGCTCTTACACACGGGCGGTTTTTCCTGCGCTCCCCTGCATTGCGATTTCTTCCATTCAGCCGCAGGGGAGCGCATGAGTAGGCACACTCAATTATTGTGATCGGCTGTAATCGCAGATGCATGTAAGCGCCGAACGCAGGTGGGATGCAGCATGTTGCATTTCACTTGCATTCGGCGCAAACATGCATACTTGTTTTTTAGATGGGGTCAGTGGCCCCCATTTCAAAGCTGGAAAGAGTCAGATGAAGAAGGCAAGTAACTCTAGAAAATAAATAATGAAGACCAATTGCAGAAAATTGGCTTACATTCTGTAACATACTAAAAGTTAACTTAAAGCTGAACTACCCCTTTAAGAGAAAAGCCATAGGTTTATGCATTCAGGTGCCTATACCGAAAATACAGCTTTTCTTTATATCAATATGGATTTACAATAGAGAAGGTTTATGTTCCCTTTAATGCAAAAGGATTCTGTAGCAAGAATCTTGACTGCTCTTTGTACACTTGACTCCAGGTTTTTTGTTCATGTTGGGGACATTAGTTACTGAAAATTAACATGATTCTAATTCTTATATCCTAATATTGTGTACTGTTCTACCGTAAAGTACTTCATTTTAATTTTGATTTCACAAAACAAAAACACTGTAAATGGAAGACAGATATACATATTATATGTGTAACCCCCACAAACTACAGTCCTGGAAAGAAAGACGTTAAAAGTTTGTATTATAAGCCTCCCTTGCGTTTTCTGATATGATACCATGTGTTCCCCTATTCCTCAGGATGTTCATTCTGTTTCCATGCAATTGTTAAGCTTCCCAAAGACCATACCACTTATGGGTCTGAATTTGCAGAGTAAGAGACCATTTTAAGCCCTACCTCCCTCCTACACACACAGTCCAGTGGAAAGTCATCATCCTCATCCGTTACTCTAAAATAGAAACTGTAGCCACATCTCATGTAAGACCAATACCATCACAGAGAACACCTACTCAGACTGAGAATTCTTGTGGTCTGATCGCCTGCAACCCACACAGGGCTGGAAAGATGTGCATTCACTATGATCTGATCTCGCAGGCTATAAACTTGCTATTTTGAGGGGGAGAAGAAGGGGGTGACTTGTTTATAAAATAGTAACTAGAGACTGGTGGGATTTTGTCTTACTTTTCAGTCTTCTCTTTCTTTTTATTTTGCTCGAGTATCGTCACTTAAAAAGAAAACCGTTGATGTCAAACTGCTACAAATGCCAAGCGCATTTACTATTCAGTGATTACAGTGACTGGATTAAAGGACAAATAAAGCATAAGCAATTCACCTTCCAGTGAATAAAATCACTTACTTTCTTGTTTTTTTCTTAGATCAGGGAGTTATACCACTATTTTAGCTTATTTACACAAGGACACCTTTTGTACCCATGGCTGGGTCATCACAGAACTCTGATAGAAGAACTAGTGGCAGGACTAGAGCCTACCAGAGAGCCTGTCCTCTAGGGCCCACTCTCACAACAATTAGATGGAGACTGTGCTAAATGGTATGGAGCTTGTATAGGTTTGTAAAGCATAAGTAACCCTTTAAAAAAACTGAATATATAATTGCTCAGGGTGCTTTAATAAGCACTTTTGCAATTTATATTTAGGGGGTTATTTATTGAAGTGAGTGCCAAAAATGCAAGTGCTTTTTACTATAAAATGCAAATTTTTAGTGGGAAAAAAAACTAGACGTTTTTGAGATGTATTATACCTCGAAGATGGAAAATGTCCGAATACAAAAATCTGGCATCTCAGACCTGCCGAGGTTATATATAAGTCAATGGAAGAGGTCCATATCCTATTTAGAAGTTTCTGCAGTCTGCGCTGGAATTAGCCAGAAAATCCGACTATTTCGGGCTTTCCAGGCAAAAATCTGAAAAATTCTGGCTTTTCGGGGGAAAAGCCCGAAAAAAATCGAGCAATTCAGGTTTTTGCTTGATCTGATAGAGTTTTCCCCCGATCCAATAAAATTGTACTTTTTAAATAATAATGTCAAATCGTGGATTCTACTTTGGTTGGACTTTTTATTTTAAAAAATCAGATAAATTCGAAATTCGAAAATTGATCTGAAAAAAAAAAACCTGACTGTTTGTTTTTTCAGTTTCAGAGCAAATAAAGTTTTTATTAACTACCAATATAATTACTTTTGTAATAACAGTGCCACCTGCTGGGCAATTCTTATAACTGTACAGTCAAAGAGATTTACCTACAGAAGGAAAACATAGAAGTGTTCTGATGTTGCTCTGCTCAGACAAGAGATGATAAATGTCATCTGAGGCTTCTGAGCTCTTTCCTGAGCAAAGTAACACCAAAACACTTTCCATCTAAAGGTAGATCTCTTTTAATGAACAAGTACATATATATTGTAAACTTGCAAAAGTGCTTAAAGAAGTACACTTAGATTCAGTGTTTTAGATTATCCTTTATATCCTTGGCAATGTTCCAATCCCATCAACCAAGTGATCCTCTGGTACTCTGGCAGACCACTCCAACCCCCAGAACAGTGCATTTGTTTGCAGAAGAGGAGCATCAGTAAGAAAAGTTAATTATTTTATTCACTGGGGAGGTTCCTAAAAAAATTGCATCCACCACTAAATTGGGAGTTTCTTTTCCTTTAGCTCTTAAAGTGGCAAAGGTTAGTTAGTAGTTTCTTGCATCATAGTACCCACCCTCCATTAAAGAAGGGGCTATGGCATCTATAACCAGGACATACAGTATCTGAATATTCTGATCACTGCATTCATAAAATCCAAGTAAATATTATGTATATGAAATACAAAGAAAACATGCAATTTTCTCTGATGTAAATCCACACTTTCGCTATAGAGAAGATGAACATTGTAGAGTATATAGATCAATGAAAGTAAAAAAGTAGAGGTAAGTTAATGGTCTGGAATGCAAGGGTGTATGTTTGATAATGTGGCAGCATCTAGTGGGCCACACAAGAGCTCATCTGATTGAGCTTCTTCTTTATAGGGGCCACCTAAGGATATTTAATAAGACTTACTAACCGAAACCTTTGAAGAAAGTCCCTATTAGACCTAGGAGTACCTTTATTTAGGCAATTAAAAAATTAATTTGCAGATTCTCTGTTATTTTCAAAATACCCATTGTTTGGTGTTATGTCTCTTCAATAATAGAAAGAGGAAAATGAACTTAAAACTTCTAAGACTGTTTTAATTTCCTGTGCTTTGTATATATTGCACCATTAATATGCTAAACCACAGTATGTGCTAAACTATTGAGCTCTTCTCAATGGGGTGTTTTTCCTCTCCCCACCTGCTCTGAGCGTAGAGACTGCTGAAATGCTTTCAGCCGAGATAGGAGAGAAAACTCTTTCATGTGTGCTGATATTTCATTTTGTTTTTCACTTATACTTAGCTATGGACAGCTTTGGTCAGGATAGAAAAGGAATTCAACCTAGGGCCAGAGCCATAAAATGTCCTTTGTAGAAATACAAACTGCATATTATTCAAGTATAATATATATATATAAATATTTTTGTTAGACATGCATTTTAAATATCACTGACCTACTGATTCACGTATTGAATTTATTAGTCTACTATTTCTTTAAATTGGAGACTTAAACTAAGGCTTAGAGGTGGGCCAGGCAACATATGATTGACAACTAAGATTTTTAACGTGTTAAAAATAGGTATGGGTGTTTTAACAAAAAGAAAAGAGTTTGGATGTCATGTTTAATTTGAAAATTGTTTTTGTTATACAGCTTTTTATGTTTGAGTGACAGGTCCCCTGTCAGATCCTTAAAGGAGAACTGAACTTCTACAGTAGAATTTTAACTCGCAGCATAGTAGCATAGGGCCCTGCACTCACTGCCAGATTACATTGGTGTGATTTCAAAACAGCCCAGGGCTCCTCAATACCTGGTCTCTGTGTGAAGATTTGTGTTGTTGGGGTTGGTTGCCTCCAACTTGGCTCGCATGATATCAGGTTTAAGGCATAAAGGAAAAGGAAACACCCTGGACGCAAAACCCCTCCCCCTCCCCGGTGTTGCCCTTCCCTCCCTCCTCCCCCCTGGCCTACCTCTCCCCCTGGGCAAATGCCCCTAACTTGTTACTCACCCCTCTGCGCAGGTCCTGTCCACGGAGTTCACAGTCGCCATCTTATCCCACGCGCGTCTTCTTCCTGCTTTGACCAGCATCTTCTGGTGCATGCGCAGTAGGAACATTTACCGGTACAGCTCTACTGCAAATGCGCAGAAAGTCGCGAAGTGAAATTGGAAAATTTTGTGACATTCGGCGCATGTGCAGTAGAGCCGTACCAATAAGGCCCACATATTACTTCCTAAACAGCCGAGAGAACAGCAAACATCAAGAGGGACACATCAGAAATAAAAAAAAGGTGGGATGGTACATACTACAAAAAAGATAACTGACGTTTTTTATCAGTTATACAAATTACTGTGCAATTTAGGGATACGTTCAGCCTCAGGGGAAAACTTAAAGAGATACTGACATAGAAAATAACCTTTTTTTATTATCTATCATGACATTGTCTTTGAATGCTATTTATAATTTTGCCATAAAAATATTTGCTTGGTGCTGTTACATTACCTTTCTTACTACTCTGTTCCTCTATGAGGGGGCTGCCAGCAGGAGCCTGTTAGCATTAGAAACTCTTAACTGACAGGTTAAGAAGGGACAGTCAGGCTGGCAAAACAGTCAGGTTTAGGAACGTCAAGTGACAATTACAAAAGCAGAACTATGAACAAAAACCAAAGCAACATGACCTATAGGTAACTTTTAGGGGCTGATTCACTAAGCTCGAGTGAAGGATTCGAATGAAAAATACTTCGAATTTCGAAGTATTTTTTGGGTACTTCGACCATCGAATTGGTTAAATTCGTTCGAATTCGAACGAAATCGAACGAATCGAACGAAAAATCGTTCGACTATTCGACCATTCGATAGTACTTCCCCTTTAAAAAAAACTTCGACCCCCTACTTCGGCAGCTAAAAGCTACCGAAGTCAATGTTAGCCTATGGGGAAGGTCCCCATAGGCTTGCCTGTGATTTTTTGATCGAAGGATTTTCCTTCGATCGTTGGATTAAAATCCTTCGAATCGTTCGATTCGAAGGATTTAATCGTTCGATCGAACGGAAAATCCTTCGATCGATCGATCGCAGGATTAGCGCTAAATCCTTCGACTTCGATATTCGAAGTCGAAGGATTTCAATCCGAGGGTCGAATTTCGAAGTATTTTTAACTTCGAAATTCGACCCTTAGTGAATCGGCCCCTTAATGTAGATTAATATTTTGAAAATAAAATTTTTAGTGTCAGTATCACTTTAATACAAAATTTAGGACATACTAATAGCGTGACCATTTAGACTGATAATGTGAATACGTAATAAAGATAACCATTTACAGGCGTGATCGTCATGAGGCAAGCTTTTGATTACAATATTGCAGGTAAATGAGGGTCTACTGGTATGCAAACTAACTATTGAATTAGAGAGGTCTTTTAGGCAATAACAGAAGTAGCACTTTCAGAAATAAACCAGACCACATAATGGAAAATGTCTATAGTGCAAAAATTATGTACTAGAAAAACCTTTGACTATTTTACAATACTTTCTCTTACATAAGTTTTTCTCCTATACCTTTAGCTGTTGTGTTTCAGTGGCTTTATATTATTAATTTATTTTACCAAAAAGAAAAAGAAAGAAAAAGGATCACACATTTGAACACAGATCTGAGACTCAGAAAACTAGGTCAACAACTGTAAGGGGAACAGAGAGAAATTATTACCCTGCAAGAGAGTCACATTTGATTGCATTCAAAATGCACACACACAAAACAAATGCATCTTTTTATTGATTAGTTTTATAATGAATCTAGCCTAAAAACCACAAATATTAATGATACATTTTTATTGTTTATACATTATAAAAGCATCTATCTATCTATCTATCTATCTATCTATCATCTATCATCTATCTATCTATCTATCTATCTATCTATCTATCTATCTATTCTATCTATCTATTCTATCTATCTATCAATCTATCAATCTATCTACTTATTGTATTATTGAATCTACATACAATACTTTTTTTTAATTGAAGTGATAACATTTTATGATTATATACAGAAAAAACGTAAGAACATAGACTCAGAGCTAATATACAGACCATGAATTTTTGCTAATAACACATTTTAATGAGTTATATGACAAGTGACATCACTAAACACCAGTTATAACTGATGATATAATTAAGCACTATTTATAATCATATAATACACAGCAACCATGAATATGCTGTAAATGATATCCTTAGTGATGCTTATTGATGTCATTAGTTATATTTTGTGTTTAGTGAAGTAATTTGAATCACATGTCGTGTATTAAACAAATACTGTACACCTTTTTGTAAAACATGAGGATATTGGAAATCAACTCAGAGTTTCATGACCTTCATCCTTGTGTCTTTATATGATCATGGAACTCCTTTGTGACTTTTAATATCCTTATATAATACAAAAGGGGGCATTTAAGTTACCAGAAACTTACATTGGTTAAACCAAAAACTGCTGTGCTTATTATGGAATTTTGACTGCCTTGACTTTGCAAACTTACTTTTGGTGAAAAATCATGCTCTTGAAAATAAACATTTTGTTTGTTGCACTTGCATCTTAGTAAATTGCTAATGTCATGGGAAATTTTCAATTTTGGTGGAAGTTCTCAACAAATGTAATATTTCACTCTTTAGTAAACATGCCCAAAAATATCCCACATTCAAAGAGAACATTATATTCACTCAACTATTTACAGCCTTTTCAAGTTCTTTTTATTTTAAAGAGAGTGTCCCTGTATATCATGTTTGACTTGTTCCTTTCATTGTCTAGAGATTATGTGTGCTCAGGCACAGAAGTGTCTAAATATTTCTAGTGATCTGTGATCCTATTTTGTTCTCCCCATACATAGAATTCTGTTGGAAATGATGGCTCATGAAACAAAGCAAACACAATAATACTTGTTAGCCCAGTGATTCTGGTCTAATTATTTTCTGAATCGGGCCTGGGAAAGCATGAGTACACTGTTAGTGTTGTGAAATTAAAAATAAAAACATAATTTAATAGAAATGCAATAAACATAAACTTGTGCAGACAAATATTGGTGTATTAACATGAGTTAATGCCCCATAACAATTAAAGTTGTGAACGGTTGGCCGCACAATCCCTGCCCTAAATATTCTGCTACAAGAGCATTTCTGTACTATTTCTTCCTGCTGGCAGTTGCTCCATGATTTCACATTCCATACAATAATAAACTGTTTGGAGCCAGAGGCCATCATTCCAGCGTATCTCAATTTTATTTTTGAAAAAGAAATGTAAAATAATAGGCCTCACAGAGTATATTTTGATATATTTAGGCACTTCAGTCACAGTTTATTTGTCATTACAACAGGCATTGTTTTGTGTTTGCACAGTTCTTTGTATCCAGTCTGTAATCTCAGGGCATTATTTATTTAAAATTTATTATTAAAAGGCATAATGAACCTTTCATAGCAGTATTCAGCCAAATGTTGCTGGACTGCACCTCCTAGCATTCTCCACTGTATCATCAAGGGTTAGAGCATCCGGGGAACCAAGATCTAGTAATGACTGACACATTCTTAACATAACACTGCACGAAAAAAAATTTCAAATTCAGTTCAGAATCATATATGATTGGCACGTGATCATATAAAGGGCAGAAACACTCTTAAGCTTTAGGTAGGCAACCCTACTTAAAGAAACATGGTGTGTCTCATTCATCTCCAAGAGAACTGTGCCACTAACAATGCCTTTCCCTGCCTACAGCCACTTTCTCTTGATTTGAAGCAGAAAACACCCTGCCTATAGCAGATGCTGGAGCAGTCAGACAGGGATTGCCTAGAAACACTAACTTTTGTGAGGGATCTGCTAGCTATAGCAATTACTAGTAAAATACTAATCCCTACCTTCTAAAAGAGGTAATATAGCCCCATTGTTATGGATAAGTCCAGAATAAAGCCCTTCCGCTATGCAACTGGACAGGAGTGTCCCCATATAGCCTGCAGGGTGTGCCATAAGAGTACTTTTAGGTGAGTTGAGATGCTGTTGTGAAAAATTACCATATTTAGCCTGCTTTGTGCTTTAATGGCCTGTGTGGAAATCAGATTAGTTATACTGTGCTGGGATTCTGAAATTGTAAAAGTGGCTTTACTATTCAATAAAGTAAACCTCATACATGACCCCAGTCTACCCATCTTTAATAATAGAGATGAAGAGATGTGCTGTTAGTTTTGTTAGAACCCCATACAATAGTTACATTCATTGATGGATAGCTAGGAAAGTTACACAAAATTGCATGCTGCAGGATTTTTAGGTTTAGTAACAAATTTAGTGCCAAACTAACTAGTGAAATCATATGACTGGCTGCGGTGACATTACCTAGAACAGAGGTTTTCATAGACCTCTTTTTAGCTGAAGCCACTTAAAGTTCAGCATATTGATTGACTTTCAGGGTATCTTCTAGACCAGAATAGCAATGTCCTGAGATATGCTGGCCTTCATGCTGCCCTCACCCACTGACTTAGATACTTCTATTTACTTTGTAGTTCAAACCAACTGCCAGCACTCCAACTACAGATAAGGGACCTGTTATCCAGAATTTCTCGAACCTGGGTTTTTCTGGATAAGGGATCTTCCCGTATTTTGGATCTCCGGAACAGTAATACCAACAAAATGAAAGTCTTTTAAAGGAATGTATAATGTACTGTTGCCCTCCACTGGTAAAATGGGTATTTTTGCTTCAGGAAAGACTACTATAGTTTATCTAAACAAGCTGTTGTGTAGCCATGTTGGCAGCAATTCAATCACTGGATATACAGTAGATAGCAGACAAGTTCTGAAGAATCCTATTGTATACTATAGAGCGTATCTGTTATCTGCTGTGTATCCTCTGCCTTTTCTCCTTTTTCAGCTTTGAATTGCTGCCCCCATGGTTACACAGCAGCTTGTTTATATAAACTATAGTAGAGTTTCTGAAGCAAATACACCAGTTGTAACAGTGCCGTGCAACAGAACATTATATTTTCATTACATTGAAACACTTTCATTTTCTGGTGTTACTATTCCTTAAGTCTGCTAAAAAATTATTTAAACATTAAATAAACTCAATAGGATTATTTTGCCTCCAATAAGGATTAATTATGTCTTAGTTGCAATCAAGTACATGGTATTGTATTATTACCGGTACAGAGAAAAAGAAAATAATGTTTTAAAATTTGAATTGTTTTATTAAAATGAAGTCTATGGGAAATGGACTTCCCAAGATTCAGATCTTTCTGGACAACGGGTTTCCGTATAAGGGATCCCATGCCTGTACTCTACTGACTACATTTATAGATATACAGTACAAGCAGTGTTTTGGTCATTTTTTTTGCAGGCAACATGATCTCAAGAGTTTACAATACTGGTAACTGTAATATAAGCAGCATAATATCACAGTAATCAGGATTTTAAGGGGATATTTATTCATCTTCAGCATATTAGAAATAATAAACAGGAGAAATCAAATTTTCTCTTGGCAGTCCCAGTTAAAGGTAAAGTCTCATAAATAAGAAATAAAATGTGCACTAGCATCTCTGTGCTCTGCTACTATCATTCGTGCTACTTTTTCGACTGAGTTGTTGCTGATCTAAAACAGAGGTCCTTTTACCCTGTAGAACACGTTATGATTTTACTAGAAGTCATTTGTCTCCAATGCACACCAAAGGTAAGTGCCTTATGCTAAAAACCCAATGTCAAGTATGGATAAAGTTGCCACCTTTCCAATGGTGCATTACTGGCTTCTGGAGTGAGTGGTGAGTTTACGGGGGCAGATCAGTGACGGCAGGGAATGGGAGGATTGGGGTGGGTTGGGGAGCTGTATGTGATGAGAGCCACAGAGAGCAGAGAAAAGGACTAGTAATTATATATTTACTGGCAAGTTACTTGTTACACTGTAAATTTGTAATACCAGCCCTTCTCCTGCTATACATCATATATTATGTTATTTTTAATGATAATAATGTTCAACAAGTTCAACCCCTCCAAATGAAAACCCAGCATCCATACACACACCCCTCCCTACTTTTACATAAATTCTATAAACCCATATCTATACTATCTATATAGTTTAGTATCACAAAAGACTTTGATATTATGTCTGTCCAAAAAATCATCCAAGCCATTCTTAAAGGCATTAACTGAATCAGCCATCCCAACATCACCCGGCAGTGCATTCCACAACCTCACTGTCCTCACTGTAAAGAACCACCTACGTTGCTTCAAATGAAAGTTCTTTTCTTCTAGTCTAAAGGGGTGGCCTCTGGTATGGTGATCCACTTTATGGGTAAAAAGGTCCCCTGCTATTTGTCTATAATGTCCTCTAATGTACTTGTAAAGTGTAATCATGTTCCCCCCCTTTTTTCCAGAGAAAACAACCCCAACCTTGACAGTCTACCCTCATAATTTAAGTCTTCCGTCCCTCTAACCAGTTTAGTTGCACTTAGTCTCTGCACTCTCTCCAGCTCATTTATATCCCTCTTAAGGACTGGAGTCCAAAACTGAACTGCATACTCCAGATGAGACTTCACCAGGGACCTATAAAAAGGCATAATTATGTTTTCATCCCTTGAGTTGATGACCTTTTTTATGCAAGACAGAACTTTATTTGCTTTAGTAGCCACAGAATGACACTGCCCAGAATTAGACAACTTGTTATCTACAAAGACCCCTAGATCCTTCTCATTTAAGGAAACTCCGAACACACTGCCATTTAGTGTATAACTTGCATTTATATTATTTTTGCAAAAGGGCATAACCTTGCATTTATCAACATTGAACCTCATTTTCCAGTTTGCTGCCCAGTTTTCCAATTTAGACAAATCACTCTGCAAAGTGGCAGCATCCTGCATGGAACCTATAGTTCTGCACAATTTAGTATCAGCGGCAAAAATAGAAACAGTACTTTCAATGCCCACCTCCAGGTCATTAATAAACAAGTTGAAAAGCATGGGACCTAGTACAGAGCTCTGCGGTACTCCACTAACAACACTGGTCCAATTAGAAAATGTTCCATTTACCACCACTCTTTGTAGTCTATCTTTTAGCCAGTTCTCTATCCAGGTACAAATACTATGTTCCAGGCCAACATTCCTTAATTTAACCAGTAACCTTTTTTGTGGCACTGTATCAAATGCTTTAGCAAAGTCTAAGTAAATCACATCCACTGCCATCCCAGAATCGAGGTCTCTACTTACCTTCTCATAAAAAGAAATTAAGTTAGTCTGGCAAGATCTATTACACATAAAACCATGCTGGCACAAACTCATAGTATTATCTATAGGTCCCTGTGTTTGCAGCATGGTATTGGGTAGACAAATCCCTACTTGATCTTTTACAATGACTATGCAAAAGGAATGTTATCAAGAAAGTGTCACATTCCTTTCCAGAGATACTCTGGCTAGCATCTGCTAATGCAGCATTATGGGAAAGATGGACTATTTTACAAAAATGCAGAATATCACTGAAGACTGCAGTCCCTTGTTACAGGGCGTTCATAATATTTTGAACTGAATATCATCAGCTGCATAAATTCTAAGAATGCTTTGGGTGAGTACCTTCCAAAACAGCAGCTCATTGTGGGGCCTTCACAGCAAGCATGTGCCAGTACACTTGTCATTGTCTTAGATATTATTGAAGCATGGCAAGTTGACTGATACAACAATATTTTAATATACTGTATCTGGAACCTTGTTGTGAGGTGAAAGTGCCCTCGACCAAAACTTAACTAATAAGTAGGCTCCAGATGTTACATATATATTAAAACTCAATTTTTTCAGTCCGACTTTTTTGGAAAAAAAACATTGATAAATGAGTTGAATTGGTGGAAGGGAGTTTGGTCAACTTTGTTTTAATAAAAAGAATAAGATTAATTTGAGTTTTAGTAAGTAACCCCCTAAGGGTAATCCAAGAGCCCCTGGAGTACAAGAGCAAGAACACACCCCTTACAAAGGGCTTACAAAGCACTTGCATTGCCGGGGTTGCTGCTACCCCCGTCCCTCAGTCAGCCCTGTATTAGTGTAAGAAGCTGCAAACCTCAATGACCAAAAATGAAACATAAAAGCAGTGTGCACAGTGCAAAAGAAATGTCACATAGCACTATAATATGGGAAATAAATCTTCTCTGATTTTAAAGTGGTGCAACTTTATCCACATAAAGGGGGATTGTACAGTACAACTTAAGTTGTATTTTACAAATAAAAATAACCCCCCAATAATAAAAGCTCCTACCTACTACCCTAGATAGCCCCCCTACCCTGCTTCCCCTTGCATAGTTCATTATCCCTGAAAGTGTCCCAAATACATTGCTCAGGTATCAGTGTAGCGGAGGTCATGGGCGCCATCTTCTGGATCTTTGGTCTTCTTCGGGGTTCTCTTCCTTCCTTCGGCAATTCACTACAGTTTTGGCACAGTTGCTATGAACTGGAAGACTATTCCAATTGCGCATTTGCCAATACGTTGCCCCTTTACAGATGGAGGTCGAAGATCCGGAAGATGGCACCCCTGCGCTCCGCGGCACTTACTCTGTGCCGATACTTGAGCAATGTATTCAGGACACTTTCAAGGGTAATAAACTATGTGGGGGAAGTAGGGAGGGGTCTATCTAGGGTAGTAGGTAGGGGCTGGGGGGGTTAGTTGCCCTTTAAGGTAAACCATACTCAGGCTTAGCTTGATAAAAGTCCTTCTTAGCTAAGCAGGGGTAGTTGACTTTTGCTCAGCTACCTGTAAAGCTACCAATAAAGGAGACTTAAACTTTCCATAATAGTGTTGTGCCACCCAGTGTTGCCTGACTACACTATATTTACCCTTCTGAAGTTTGATTACAGTATGTGAGTTGACTGAGTTTGCAAGAATACTGAGGTGTGAGTTCTCTTGCATCTAATGAAGTTTGAGATGCCTACTTTGGAGAGCTAGGGGTTGCAAAGGTGTTCATTTTAGTGAAGGTACAGTATATGACCCTTATGCCCTCATTAAGATGACTGATTATTCTTGTTACCGCAGAATCTTCTTGAATCAGTAATTATCTTTGGGATGCTTACTTTAAAGAGTTAGGGGGTGCAAATTGTTAGGTAATGGGGACTTCAGGGGCTACACTGGGCTTTTTGCCTATAAAGTTAAACTTACAACAGAAACCAGAAAAAACAGTATATCCATTTCTACTTCATGCTCATGACTGATCTTCTTTCATACATATGATGTTGACCCTATAAACAAAAATTCTCTTGCAGTGGTAAGATTGGGCAAACTCTTCTATACACATTTATCTTTTTTAGATGATTAATATTTCATTTTTCTTTGTGTATATGATATTATAAATATGTTACCTACAAAATGAACATCAACATAGTGAGGTCCCTAGAATTTTCTGTGCAAAACCGCAAAATAAATCATAATTTGAAACATAATAAAAGCAGAAGAACACATATCAGTAGATGTTTTGTTTTACTAAGCCTTTACTAACAAATTCCTTGTAACACTGACAGGTAGCCTGAGTCCATACAATAGAATGTAAATATTTATTTTAGATATTTTCTTCACAGTAGCTAAATACTCTTTTGAAAGTCTAACGTCATTATAAAATTTGTAGATTCCAAAGCCAGGTGGATTCGCATAACTGGGCCCCACAAAATATTTTTAGGACCCCGACCTTGGGAAAGATGGCCTGTTCAACAAATGAATATTAAAATAGCTCATTAATTGAGATTCCACAGTGCGCCCTATAGCCTTAGGCATACCAGCAGCTTCAACCTCTATTATTATTTTGCCATGGTTCAGGTGAGAATAATACAAATTCTCTCCACACATGGAAGATACAGAGCTTCAATGACCTTTTGCAAATACCTGTGGGATTATTGTGTCAATAGTGATGTTCCATGCTGATTATTCATATTTATACACTTACAATTTCTCCATTCTCTCTGCCTTCCTATTAACGTCTTGGTACTCCAGCCCTTCCTACCTGTGTTTATTCACATTTCACATGCAATGAAGCAGAGGGCACACCTGTGTCTAAGCATCAGATGCAAAGCTTTTATTGTTTTAGTCATGTTACTCTCTTCTTCTCTGACTGCTAAATTAGATGAAGATCTCTAAAGATAAAATAATAGTAAATGAACCTTGTAGACTGATATAGCCTCTATGAGACTTAGAAGACACACAGAGAATACTGAGTTGATATTTAGCACAACTAGTATACCAAGAACCAGGAATTATGCTTCCCAATTCAACCTCAAGTTTTGCTTTGCCCATGATTTGTGGACTACAAATGCAATTAGGCAGTTAAATTAACAAATATTATTTTTAAATAATTATGTTTTTCCATTTGCTTTATGTTTTCTTTTTTTTGCAGGTTTTCAGATTAATTTGTTTAATTTGTCTCCCTATTTTGTAAACTGTAAACCAAGCCACAAACTTTAAATACATTAGTTGACATTTCTCAGTTGAATCAGAGAAACCCCAACAATTTATAAATCCAATTCTAACATTTTCTCCATTTAGTTTGGGACCATGTTCAAGGAATACTCTTTGCAGAACTGGCAGTTGCCTTTGATCCAGATTATTATAGTGCCCCAACAAGAGAGTGCTGTAGTGAGCCTGTAAGCAGCAAAGCCAGTAGTAACTGGGGCATCTCTAGCCCTGCAGGTGCAGGGCACAGATCCTGAGATGCCTTTGCAATATACAGGGCTTTACATGCCTTGGAACTCAAGCATACATGCCAAATACAGCACGATGGAGAATGTCACAACAGAAAAGAAGGCAAAAGAATCGCAAAAATAGCTGTCAGTGTTTACCATTATACGAGCTGTCATCCAATCATAGAAAGAGACTTGTACAAATGTTTCTAACTTTAAACACCTAAATAGTTCTTTTAAAGTGTGATTACAGTGCAATATTAGCAGTACTACATTGCAATCCTAGTAAATTATATAATAGTGAAATGACCGATGCAGAGCTGGTGAGCATGATTTTACAGTAGTCTTCTTATACATCTATAAGTAAGCTTGGGCTGCCTAATTTTATAGAGCTAGGGGGAACAAGAGTCAGAAAGTCAGAAGGGAAGTTATGTGTCCCTTTCATAGGATTCTGATATGAACTTTAATTTAATTGCATACAGTTTTACCCAGATAGATTTCATTTTACATAAGGTCACCAACACATAAACAATAGATAAAAACAAAGGATTCAAACTGTTTTGGGAAAATGACCCATGTAGTGTTCCTGCAGCTGTAGTCCAATTAACGCTAATGTCAGGTACAGGTATGGGACCTTGGGTTTTCCGGATAGGGACGGACTGGAGGATCAGGTGCCCACTGGGTCCAAATTGTGGGGGGCCTCACGCACATGTGCAAACTTTGTTGCGCAATGTGCATGTGCGGAAGCCGTGCGTGTCGCATATTATTGGTTTTTTTTTGTTTTTTTTGTGGGGGCCAGCAGGTCAGTGTAGAGGATCTGGGCAGGGGCCCACCGGGTTTTTTCCCAGTGTTCCGCCGGCCCAGTCCGACCCTGTTTCCAGATAAAGAAACTTTCTATAATTTGGATTCCAATACCTTAAAGGGATCCTGTCATCGGAAAACATGTTTTTTTCAAAACGCATCAGTTAATAGTGCTACTCCAGCAGAATTCTGCACTGAAATCCATTTCTCAAAAGAGCAGATTTTTTTATATTCAATTTTGAAATCTGACATGAGGCTAGACATTTTGTCAATTTCCCAGCTGCCCCTGGTCATGTGACTTGTGCCTGCACTTTAGGAGAGAAATGCTTTCTGGCAGACTGCTGTTTTTCCTTCTCAATGTAACTGAATGTGTCTCAGTGAGACATGGTTTTTTACTATTGAGTGTTGTTCTTAGATCTATCAGGCAGCTGTTATCTTGTGTTAGGAAGCTGCTATCTGGTTACCTTCCCATTGTTCTGTTGTTTGGCTGCTGGGGGGGAAAGGGAGGGGGGTGATATCACTCCAACTTGCAGTACAGCAGTAAAGAGTGATTGAAGTTTATCAGAGCACAAACAAGGGAAAGTTGTGCTCACTACTATTTTTTAAAACCATTAGGCGGGGGTGCAATGAGGGTGTGACCACAAAATACATATAGTCAAATACAAGAGTCCTCTGCACTCAACCCATTATCAATATATTTAAGACAGCGACATTTTGTGCATACTGCTACTAAAAAATGCCTTACCCTTAAAACAAAACAGGGATTGTTTGTCCATATATTGCAATATATTTAAGCTGGCCAACTACGTCAAAGTCATCCCATATCTGGCCAGTCCTATGCTTAATTTTCATCTGATTCATTAAGAATTCTGTTGCTTCATTATACATTTTACAAAGGGACTTGGTTTTACCTGCAACTTAACTTGCTGCTTTCAAAGTAAACCTCCATACTTGGCTGCCCTTTTATTAGACACTATTTAAAAAATAGTGGTGAGCACAACTTTCCCTTGTTTGTTATAGTTTATACAGGAGCAGTGACCAGCTCCATGTTGTAGCTCCCACCCTTCCCAACTATAGTTTACTTTGAAAGCAGCAAGTTAAGTTGCAGGTAAAACCAAGTCCCTTTGTAAAATGTATAATGAAGCAATATAATTCTTAATGAATCAGATAAAATTGAGCATAGGACTGGCCAGATATGGGATGACTTTGACGTAGTTGGCCAGCTTAAATATATTGCAATATATGGACAAACAATCCCTGTTTTGTTTTAAGGGTAAGGCATTTTTTAGTAGCAGTATGCACAAAATGTCGCTGTCTTAAATATATTGATAATGGGTTGAGTGCAGAGGACTCTTGTATTTGACTATATTTATCAGAGCACAAGTCATATGAATTGGGGCAGCTGGGAAATTGACAATATGTTTAGCCCCATGTCAGATTTTAGAATTGAATATAAAAAAATCTGTTTGCTCTTTTGAGACATAGATTTCAGTGCAGAATTCTTAAAGGGGACCTGTCACCCTAAGAAATAATTTCAAATTATTTTCTATCATGTTAGTTGAGCAAAATAAACTTTACTTACACTGTATTTAATATTTAAATTTTGTTTCCTTCTGTCTTGGAATTATACAATCACAGCAAGCAGGCAGCAGCCATTTTGTGGACACGGTTATTAAGGGAAATTGTGTATCACCCCGAAATCTTGTGTATGCACCAGAATGGGGGACCTAATGTCCATGTGCAGTGCCCTACACAATTATAGAGCCTGAGGAGGGAAGGGGGAATGTGAGGAGAGCAGTGACATGTAGGAAGTGCTGAATGGAAAGTGAAAGTAATTGACTGCCCCTCCTCTATGCCACAGGCATAGAGGCGGGGCAGGTAATATTTGATTGACAGTTTAGATATTTAAACACCTTTATAACAGGTATGGATGTTTTAATGAAAAATTTTTTTGGGGTTTCATATTTAATTTGCAAAGGACTTTCATTATGCAGCTTTTTATGTGTAGGTGACAGGTCCACTTTAACTGATTCATTTTGAATTTTTTTTTTTACCATGACAGTATCCCTTTAAATCTGCTAAAAATCATTTAACCATTAATTAAATTAATTAAGATTGTTTTGCCTCTAATAAGGATTAATTATATCATATTTAGGATCAAGTATAAGGTTCTATTTTATTATCAAAGCAAAAAAAGCAATCAGATATCGGATCCTGTACTGCAGATTCTTCATCTGTGTTTCCATGCCAGCATTCTCCAGCATAATAGCATGGGTTATGTTTGAGATGCCTGTTTTAAAGAGCATAGGCTACAAATGCAAAAATATTGTGGGAATGTTTAGGTTCCCATTGAAGGCATAATACAGTAACATAGCAGAACTAAATGAGTGTATTCTTATCCTTTGCTTAATGAAGAAAACTTTATTCTAAGCAACTTTGTATACATCAACAAACATTTTAAATAATGTTAATTATTTGTAGATGTAAATGCTATGGAAAGTAATTCCTCTCTGTCTTTTACTACTACAATTCCCTCATCTTCTTTCTCTAACTACTCATACCATTGCAAAGGTTGTCAGCTGTCCTCTATAAAAGATTTCAGTTCCCACAATACCTTGCATTTTCTGAGATGAAGACCTGCACAGAAGGAGGATACTAGAATTGTGAAAGGCATTGTAGGAAGTGGAGTCTTGGCTGGGTCAGATAAATAATGTTTTTTTGGATCTGATAATTGCTGATACATTATTTCTGTAGTCTGGTAAATTTGTAAGAACAAATACTGCTTCAACTGAAATTTAAGTTACAAATAACTTTAAAATCAATGTAAATCATTGCACATTCTTTCATTAATGGTAACGTTTCTTAGAATGACTTTCATAATTATTTTTCATTATTTGGCTGGACTATTTGATTTTGTTTTCTACATAATGATAAAGGGAAAATTCCCCACAGCCCTCTAGATTATGTATGTGGTTGAACATTTTCTAGTAAGCCATGCACTTGCTTATGTGTATTATGCCCCAGGCCTGCAATAACACGCACACCCATGCACACATTGACATCTCATTACATCCTCTCACATCTTAAAACTAAGTTAAGTTTATTAAGTGTACAATTTCCTTGTCTTTTTAAAAATGAACACACCCTAGTTCAGGGGGATTTTCAACCAATAGAGCATATGCTAACACTTTCCTAGCTCAAGGCACTTCTGTGAAGGCTCTGATATATTAAATAATACCCATCAATCCATGATGTAGACTGTAGAGACTAAAAAAGGAAATCCAAAGAGGGAAGAATAGTTGCATTACGCGACATTATGTGGGCATTGCACAGGGTGCTGAGGAGAGACAGGAAGCCTACAGATATTGTGCAACATGTAGACTAAAGACAGGTTCAATTTGTTTGTTTTGTTCCCTGCAATAATTCTCATCCACTGGCTTCTTTATCATATTTCTGTAATTCATGTTGCAACCCAGGCATATTACTATGTAATGTAACTGGAGAAAAAATATATGTATTGTGAGTTAACAAATATCTGAATGTTACGACCACTCTCTATAATTACAAGAGTATTCTGGGCTCCTATGCCCACACTGACAAACTGTTTTTACACCCTCTTAGCACTGTGGAGGTTTTGGAAAGTGCATGAGCTACAAAAGGGGGCAACTGTGGCCATAGTGTTGATGTGAAACTAAAGCCTCTATAAAACTGGCCCACTACATCCCCTGAGTGTTAATGTTGTCAAGCAAATATTGCTTATTATGTTAGATAAGAGCAACATGGCAAATATAGTGCTGGAATCGATGATTGTAACTAGAGAACTTCTTGCATCTGTAATCACTGCCTGGAGAGCTAGGGGGTGCAAATTAGTGCTCGGAAAGGTTTGTGCTTCCTTTAGTTACAAAACGGAGTACAGAACTGCTTTAAAGGGGGATCCAGACACTTTTTGATCAAAAAACTTTACTCAGTTGTTGATGGATTACAAATCCCAGGATAACAGATTATCTATAAGGATGAGCAAAATATTTTGACGCGTTTCACCGTCTTTCGCCAAAAAAACTAAAAATGCCCATAGACTCGAATAGTTTGAAAAGTTTGCACCGCACGGTTTGAAAAATTGTCACGAGAAAAAAACACCAATTGACTTTGATGCATTTGGTGAATTTTTGGGCATTTCGCAAAATTTTGTGGGAATTTAATGTTCGCCCATCATTGATTATCAACAGATTAAAGCAGGTTGGGAACTGTAGTCCAGCAACATCAGGGTTGTATTCTGGATACTGGATAATATAACTCTTCTCCAGTTCTCCACTGACAGATCTATTAAAGTGCAAAATAATACTCCAGCTGATCTGTGTAAATCTGGTTCTGTGGTCTTTGTCCATGCAATTGAAGCTGGAAACCTAAGACACCAAAGAGTTTTAATAGGACCAAACTAATATGTCCACGGTTAGAGCCAGCATCAGATACTTTACATTAAAGCTTAAGTACATAAACTGCGTAAGCTTTAACGTAAATGTAAACCTAAGTTATGCAATTTATATAACTTTGCGCTATGCGCCCAGGCCCCCCTTCAGCATCAGACAGGGCCCAGTCCCCTCTCCCCCTGATAGCAGCCCTGTGCCCACTCTCCCCACAATGTAATATAATGAAGTCAAAATAACACAGTAAACTCCATATGTAACTGTAGTTTGCATTTATTATTTTATTGACCCCTGTTTTACCAATGTATTATTCTGATTTACAGTGCTGTATACTTAAGTAGTGCTATATAAATAAAAAAATACATCCATATATATGTAAGATAACAGCAAAATTACTGACATGGTGCTGTTAATCAGAATGTTAAATATGAAGTCCCATACATCTGTAATTCGTTTTTGGTTAGCAGAATTTTCATTGGTTAATTTTCTTGCATCTGGTTTTGTTTAAACAGATTGTTTTATAGTGGATATGTTTTATGGAAGGTTTAACAATACATAATTCGGAATATCTGGAAAATGTTTTCATTATTAAATATGCATTTTGTGTCTTGCTTAAATAGCATAGTATTGAACAACAAAGGTAAATGTTAGTATATTTTCTGTGAAAAATTAAGTCTTTTAAAATTTGTTCACGATTGGCCCCAAATCCTGCAGAATGAATACATATAGAAGGAGGTAGTTTTAGGCACCATTGTGAAACCATGTTGTTGAGTTCCTGTACGCAAAGCACTTTGTATATCTGACGCCTATGACGGTTACTGATGATATTATTACAATTTATGTAATACATGTTATGCCTAGTAAGCACTTATAAGTAGCTCTGTGGTTTACAATGTTGCTTGTCCTGAATTAGTGCAATAAATGTGGTTTTCAATGTGAGAGATACTGTGTGTAAGAGCAATAATGCTGTATGTTGGTGTTTAACCCCCTATAAACCACACTAGTTTTAGGAGGACACAGAACACAAACTCAACAGGGTCAGATTTATGATGGAGGCAATTCATATCATATTACATGAAATATTAAAGAATCTTACCAAACTGGTATATATATTTAAGTAAATATTACCCTTTTACATCTCTTGCCTTGAACCACCATGTGTTGTGATGGTCTGTGTGCTGCCTCAGAGATCACCTGACCAGAAATACTGCAGCTCTAACTGTAACAGGAAGAAGTGTGGAAGCAAAAGACAGAACTCTGTCTGTTAATTGGCTCATGTGACCTAACATGTATGGTTTGTTTGTGTGCACCGTGAATTCTAGTATCCCATGGGGTAGCCCTTATTTTTTAAAATGTCAATTTTCTTATTATGATTACCCAATGGCACACTTAACTACTAAAAAATTATATTATAATGAAAATGGTTTATTTACATAAAGTAGGGTTTTACATATGAGCTGTTTTATGCAATTAATTTTCGAGAGACATACATTGCTTGTGAAGTATAGTTTTCCTTTAATTAAATGGGATCTAATATGTTAGACTACATAAAGTTTTTTTTTCTTCAAATCTTCAGGGTCAGTGAGCCAATAAATCTGAATGCATACCTGATTGCACAGACTGAAAGGAAACTATGATACTAATGCAAACCATTTTACAAACCCCCTTAGACTTACATAGGCATGCAACCCCTTCTTCACCTTGTTACATTGTGAAGTGATGGATTCTTGAACTTAAAGACACTTTGCCTTTAATAGTGGCCTACCTTCCATTATATAGTTATGCGATCATCATTTTGTCTCTTGCCTTTTCCACCACAATACAGATGAGCTTCTGGCTTTTTCTTCTTATCTGTTGTTAATTAACTTTGGACCATTTACATTCTAGGGGACACAGTGGAACCCACTCCTATGGAGCTACAAAACATTAGAGATCGCTCAGTGTGCCAAAAATATTGTTGTAACTTATATATAATAATGTATATATATATTATGTATATTACACAAGAGCCATGAATATCCTGTAAATTATATCCTTATAATACACAAAAGCCATGAATATCTTGTAAATTATATCCTTATAAACGGTGAGTAGTGATGTCATCAGTTATAAACGGTGAGTAGTGATGTAATTTCTGTCACATGACTCACTAAAATTTGTGTATTATAATTAATAAAGTACCCCCAGTTGTGAAATATGAGGATATTATAAGTTACCTCGGAGTTCCATGACCTGTATAAAAACACTCGGCCTTCGGCCTCGTGTTTTTATATGGTCATGAAACTCCTCGGTAACTTATAATATCCTTATATTTTACAAGAGGGGGTACTTTATTCACTATATAATTTACAAAATATAATTTACAGGATATTCATGTAAATAAATGATGTCATCTGTTATAAGTGGAGCTTAGTGATGTCATTTATGTCACATGATCCACTGAACCTTATGTATTATAATAAATAAAGTACCCCCTGTTGCAAATATGAGGATATCAGAAGTCACCTCGGAGTTCCATGGCCTGTATATAAACCACCCTGCCTTTGGCCTTGTGCTTTTATATGGTCATGGAACTCCTTGGTATCTCATAATATCCTAATATTCTACAATAGGGGTATTTTATTCACTATATAAACCAAGCTATATAAACCATGCAGCCCAGCAAAGTGATATGTGCTTAGTGGTTATTTCACTGCTGAACTCCTCACCATCTGAACTTCCTGTTGGGCTTCATAACGCGACTGCTAACTGCTGAATAGTAAGTGACCAGTGAAATGGAATGTGAAGACAGAAAATTATGTTCTTTGTTACTCAGACACATAAGCACAACAGTTATTTCATAAAGGATTGTTTTGTGGTCCTGTAACAATGGCTTATGTCCAGATTATTTGACTATTTAATGCAAAAGGTTCTTGTTCTGTTGTACTTGGAAAAAAAAGCTTTCACAAAACTTATTCCTATTCTTTAGGGTACAAACATTGCACAATTACAGTCACTACCTCATTGTAGCCAAGTCCTTAACTCCACAAAACCTGATTCTGATGCCAGAAAACAGTGGCAACCTTAAAAGACAAACCTCATCCACAGTGATAATAAAATTCACTGATACATGAAAGAGTTGGCATATTGATTCCACTCAAGTTAAAGTGAAGTATCATCAGTATGTACAATCTAAGCAGCACAGTGGCTCTATTATCATAAAAATCCTGTAAATTTACAATTTTTAATTGATCCTGAAATTGGACAGAACATTTTAAAACAGTGTTGTTCCACTGCTGGACTACAGCTCATAGCATACACATAAGCTCCTAGCATACACATACTTTAAAAGGATAGTTCAAATTTAATTTAGCATTTAGTATGATGTAGACAGTAAGACAATTTGCAAATTGTCTTCATTTTTAACAATAAAATTGTAGCCTTTCAGAGTAATTGATTTTGGCTGCCAGAATCAGTGACCCCCATTTGAATGCTGCCCCCGCCAAATGCCTCCTTCCTGCTCCCAAACCATACCACTGGAGAGTCTCACAACTACACCCGTCTCTCTACCTAGTAAAAAAATACCACTTTGGGTCATCTTTTCCACCAGCTCCCATCAGGAGCATGTGTAGTTGACTCCAATCCAGACATGGCTTTGGACCTGAATCAGCGCAACATGATTGCACTAATCTGTTTTTTAGTGAGGCTAAGGAGGGCCTGGAGTTGTTAGTAGGCTTTTGTTTTCCTTTAGATCTGTTCCCCCTAGCAAGGTAAAGTAGGCATCCCAAGCTCAATTACATGTAGAAATATAGCATATAGCATAAAATAGCCAATTATTTTACGCCAACTTTTAAAGAGTTTTTTTGACATTTTACAGGCATTTATTAATATATATACTAAGAGTGATGGGCTGTGGCTGCTGAAATTCATTACCAGATTGGGGGTGGCAGCTAACAGAAAACATAACTAATTGGCACATGCCAATACATATACTTTAAATAAAGTGCATGGATGGAAACATCCTACAAATAGATTTTTTTTCCTTTCCATATTTGAAAAAATATGCCCTACTTTTATTGTTCATATGACTCCTGAGCAGGCTGCCTGCGTGACCCCCAGCATCCCCCCAGCAGGAAGTGGTTTCAATTAAGCTGTCACAAGAATAGTCAAATTATCAACTTATCTCCCAACTATCTGCTTTGTCTGTTACTTTCACATACTGTCACATACAACAGCCAAACCCCATTATACCTTTGTCTGCAATGTGATCTTGATACAATCTTCCTTTGCCCTTTTTTTTACTTTTTATGGTTTAAAAATATCACATTGTTTATTCATAACCTGGAATTGTGTTTGTGCACAAGATGAGACATAAGACAAGATCAACTCATTTGTCATTTCAACCCAGAAAATACAAAACTGCACAAACTGACGAGCTAAGAAAAGGTCTCGCAATGATGCAATGTCTCTTTAATATTATATCAACATTCAATCCTCATGGTCATTAGCAGTTATGTTGTGAGAAGCGTTTCCTTACCTATGTCACACAAATTAATTTTAGCCAACGGTCTGTGTTATATTCCTTTTAAAAGGATTAAATCCTATTTTATATTATTATATATAGGGTAGCTGTGACTTGGCTATTGATAATCAGGGGTAGATTTGTTATAGACTGAAGTGGAAAAATCAAAAGGATTCCTGGCAGTTCAATATAGTTTACCTTTTATCTATGGATAGATATCTGTGGATAGCTATGAGTATGCTCAGATCCATTATCTGGAAACCCGTTACACAAAAAGATCCAAATTATGGAAAGGATGTCTCCCATAGACTACATTATAATCAAATAATCAGAGTCTTTCTATTTTCTCTGTAGTAATAAAACTTTATCCCAATATATAATTCATTATTATTGGAAGCAAAACCTATTGGGTTTATTTAATGTTTGCATGATTTTCTAGTAGACTTAAGGTATGAAGATCCAAATTACGGAAAGATCTATTTTCCAGAAAACCCCAGGGCCCGAACATTTTGGATAACAGGTCCCATACCTGTATGTAATAAAGTTTTATTGAACAGTGTTGCTTTATGAATCCAGTGCTTATGGTGCTTAGACAGGTATAGAATCAGTTATCTGAAAACTCATTATACAGAAAGCTCTGAATTAAGGAATGGCCATCTCCCATAGAGCTCATTTAAAGCAAATAATTCAAATTATTTCCTTTTTCTCTGTAATGATTAAACAGTACCTTCGACATTATGATACCTAAGCTTCATGAATACATATAGATGGCATAAACAATCCTATTGGGTGTAATTAATGTTTAAATGTTTTTCAGTAGCCTTAATTAGTGATGGGCGAATTTATTTGCCAGGCTCAAATTTGCCGCAAATAAATTTGTGAAATGGCCGCGAAAATTCGCTGGTGAAAATTCACCTGCGTAAAAAAAAATGGACACCGGCATCCATTTTTTGGACGAGAATTTTTTGCCGGCGCAAAAACGGTACAAATTCGCCCATCACTAGCCTTAATGTATGGTGATAATGTATGGTGATCCAAATTACAAAAAAACCCTGTACATTTCAGGACCTGTATAAACACATGCCCTGTATTAAAACACTCTGCTTTGGCCTTGTGCTTTTACATGGTCATGGAACGCCTTGATGACTTATATCTTTATATTTTTGTTCACTATATAAATGGTGTAGTAATGTCATCAGTTTTAATCAGTTCTTAGTGGCATAATTTGTGTCACATTGTTCATTGATAGATAATTTAAAACCCTAATAATACCTTATTGGCATACACATAAGAGTAAATCGTGCCCTTTCACCTAAAGCTACCATTTTGTGTTCTGTATGTATGTCATTCACTGATCATCTGACAAGAAATAATGCAGGTTGTAACTGTGATAAAAGAAAGTGTAGGAGTGAAAGACACATCTCTGTCCATTTATTGTCTGGTGTAACCTAGCAATAATGTGTGGCCTTAAAGTGGCTATAGACAATTACAATTGTTTGTTTTCAATACAGAGCTGAATCGTCAGATATACAAGTAGAAACAAAGACGATTCACCATTAACAGTGGCTGATTTTTGGGTGCCTTCAAAGACTCCCGATCAAAATTTCTTGTTCAACGTGATTGGACCGATATCCAAGTCTTCTGATATCAATCGTCAGTCTTCCACTATACACACCGAACATCATTCGGTTTATTATCGGTGCATAATAATGGAACTATTTGTGAAAAGTTTTTTCTCCTCAAATTGAATCGTGTCCATGAGTTTTCACGTGATAAACAATGAAATAACGTTTTCTCACTGAATTGAATCTGGCCCATTTTTTGTATAACATAATATAATATACTGTATATTAGTATTATATCTTTTAAAGTGTTTCACATACAGCATAGGTTGTTTTATATAAGATATTTTTTTTGGAGAGCCACACTATACAACATAGTAACTTAGGTTAAAAATGCCTTGTCCATTGAGTTCAGCATTTTAAGTACATCTTAAACCTGCCTAACTGATAGTTTATCCAGAATAAGGCAAACAAAACCTTCTGAAGCCTCTCCAATTTGCCTCAAAGAGGGAAAAATTTGTTTGTGACTCCAAGATGGCAATAGGACCAGTCCCTGGATCAACTTGTATTAAGAGCTACAGGTATTTTCAATAACCCTGTATTTTCTCCTTTTCTAAAAAGCCATTCAACCCCTTCTTAAAGACAGCTAATGTATATGCCATGTGTCATTGACGAGTGTAGTTTAAAAAAAAATTAAGTACCACGTTGTAAAATACAAGGGTGTAAGAAGTCTCCTCAGAGTTCTAAGTGACTTCTAATATCTTTACATTTTACAGTGGAGGACATTATTGCTTATATAACTAGTACTAGTGTCCAACACCTCTCCGGTCATTCTTCCTACTATTGATAACCATAAGGGATATTGACTTTAGTTGACTCTAATACACTCTGAAACCCACTTGACCTGCCGTCCTTACTTTTATATCTGTGCCTGTCCGGACCGTCTCTGACATGACTGGAGTGGGTGGGGAAGGCATAAGTATATAAATAAGCAACGGCTGTCAGAAGCAGGGGGGTGTTGAAAGGAGCTGACACTTTCGGCAGGGTGGGGTCAAGGGCAAAGTTTGGCTCACTAGAAAAGCGCTGACCCAAACCTGTCCAGCCTGTGGGTTTCAGGCCAGCTTGTGCAACACTAATTGGCTTATAAACTGTCCTAGATATAAACAGATTGTTCTATTTTGGTGCTACTCTTGAAACCAAGAGTAGCACCAAAGCTGCATTTTATTCTTTTCACCTAGAGCAGTGCTGTCCAATTGGTGGCCCGGGACCCCCTTTTATGTCCCCCACATGAAAGTCTGCCTGCTGTGACTGCTTACCTTGTGTAAACTTTAAAAGTTATCAGTACTGACATTATTTGGCCCCTGCATTGTTTACACCTCAAATTCAGTAAAACAGTAAGCATTGTCCACACCTGTAATCCCCCTGCATTGTTCAAACATGTAACACCTTTCTTGTTCACACCCCTAAAGCCCTCTACTGTTCACACCTCAGACCCAGACTGAAAGTGCCCACATTGTGCACCTGTTAACACCTCATACAAACTGCTGTAGAAGCAAAAACGTGACTGTATGTAGCACAGTATGAACTGTTCATCTTAGAGTGGTCCTGATAGGTTTCCCTGTCTCCTGCCTGCCCTATGTTCCCTGTTTGTGCCATACTCTGTCTGCCCTAATCTACCTGTGTGTACCATACTCTGCCTTTGGGAGGTGAACCTGGTGGGGGTTTGTTATCATAGGTTCACAGAAATTATCCAGCACACTTTATATACTTAAAGTCTTTGACTTGGCAGGGTGCACGCAGCAAAAGTATGTTCACCTCCACATACCTCCAATTCAAGTATATATAAACTGCAGCACTCCAGGTTTTTTCATTCAAACCGCTTTTATTCCAAATATAGCATAGGGCGTTTCGGACACAAAAGATCCTTTTGTGTCTGAAACGTCGTTATGCTATATTTGGAATAAAATATACTTGAATTGGGGGTTTGTTCTCATTTGGAAACACTTTTTAGGGGACAGAGGTGTTTAATCAAGTACTGGGGGTTGCTGTGTTTTCCACAGGGGAGGATGAGGCATATGAATTTAAGGCTGTGTCTTAATATGGCTTCATAAACTTGTTTCACATATGCGTGATTTCCCTGCAGTGAGCACAAACCATTTGCTTTTTGGTGCGCCATTAATGTGAACTTGGTCTTAAGTTATGCGGTAATATGGGTTTGGTTTAAAGTGGTGTGGTTTAGAAACAGAGAGTGGTCTATTCCATTATCAGTCCTCCATCATGTAGGCCATTCTGGCCCTTTGTAACATAGAAATTGGACAGCACTGACCTACAGAATTGTATTTATTGTGGGAATTCAGTATCAACAGCACATTTATTGTGGGATCTCTGTTTTTAGTCAAGTCCACTTGAAAAAGAACAAAGCTAGCTGCAGAACAACTGTAAATTTCTTGAGAGCAAAGAACTGAGTATCTTAGAAAACTACATGACTGCCATTCATAGAAGAACACTCCTGAATAGTGTGAAAGTATCCTTTGCAGTGCCATAGTGTGACATGGAGTACATTGCCAGGTCAAGCACAGTATCAAGTATCAGTCAATCAGTGCAGTGCCAGTAAATATGAGGAAATGACAGTGCTGGTGTGATAAGGAAATATTGACAAAAAGGAATATGTGAATAAGACAGGAAAAGTACAGTTCTGATTGCAGTGCCAACCAATGTCAAAGGGGGTGAGCACAGTGCAAAGAAATGTGAAAGGGAAACAGTGAAATTGACAATGACAGAGCACAGTGCTGGGTATTTTGTGTTATAGGAAGGCAACAAAGCATTACTTGCAGTGTCAGTGTATGGGGCAGCTAACAAGCATGCTATGAGTGTACAACATTGTGTGCACTTCCAGGGTGTGTTTTGCAGGTAGAAAGCATACCAATGTAATACCAGTGACATAACAACGATGTGCCACCCCCCCCCCCCACCAGCCAATAATAATCTTCAGAGGGGCCTGGGGCGCGTTGTACACTTTACTCCAACCAATTTTGTCATCTGCTCTCCAGCTGCTCACACCTGCTAGGTAAAATTGCAGCTGGAGATGGGATTTCTTACAGTTATAGAGGAAGTATACCCCATGGTCCTGACCCCCCTGACCTGTCTGCTTCCTCTATAGTTACACCATTGAGTTAGAGAGCACAACAAAAAGTCACAAGTGCAGTGTTGGGGCAAATCTACAGTAAAAAAAAACACAGTAGCAAGTACTGTGTCAGGGTTAACTGAGTGTGAGATTACACAGTAGCAGGTACTGTGTACTTGATAAAGGGTAATGAGAAAGCACAATGTAGGGGACCAGGCAAAGTGTCTGTGAGAGAGCACAACAGCAAGTACCAGGTCAGGGAAAAGTGCCTGTGAGAGAGTACATTAGCAAGTATAGTGTCAGGATAAATTGACAGTGAAAATGGACAGTAGCAAGTAGTGTCAAGGTAAAGTTCAAGTACAGTGTCAGGGCAAAGTGCCAGCAGAAGAGGACAACAGCAAGTACTAAGTCAGGGCAAAGTGCCAGCAGAAGAGAACAACAGCAAGTACTAAGTCAGGGTAAAGTGCCAGCAGAAGAGGACAACAGCAAGTACAGTGTCAGGGCAAAGTGCCAGCAGAAGAGGACAACAGCAAGTACTAAGTCAGGGCAAAGTGCCAGCAGAAGAGAACAACAGCAAGTACTAAGTCAGGGTAAAGTGCCAGCAGAAGAGCACAGTAGCAAGTAGGGGCAAGGTAAAGTGCCAGTGGAACAGTACAGTAGTGAGTACAGTGTCTGGGTAAAGTACTGGCGGGGGAGGATAGATCCTTCATACTGAAACCAAGGTTGAACAGACACTGATTACAGATAATGTTACTATGCAGAGAAGTAAGACTTTTTATACTATGGCCAGAGGCAAACAAGTTAGGGACCGCCATATGGGGTTTACCTTGACATGGTATGGTGGCTTTTCAACTTTATGATCATAACTTTGTAAATAAAAACCGGTTTTTTAAACGTACTTTTGAGACAGGGGACCAGGGAATGTGCATTAAAACTAGCACTTCCATTATACTTAAATATACTATAACGTAGCCTTTAGAGTGCTTCCACCCCCCCCCATTTTTGTACATTGTTATGGAAGATAGCTCATAGTACAAGTTGATCCAGCGACTATTCCGATTGAAGTACCAGTGGAAGAGTACAGTAGCAAGTATTGCATCAAGGTACAGTGCCTGCAAGTGAGCACAGTAGTGCCATTGTGTACATTGTCTGGGTAAAGTGTCAGCGGAAGAGTAAAGTAGCAATTATTGCATCAAGGTACAGTGCCTGCAGTAGCAACTACTGTGTCATGGCAAAGTGCGATGAGAAAGTGCAGTAGCAACCACTACCTAAATTGCATAGCAAGAAAAAGACAATGCTTAGAAGCATGACAGGGGCAAACTCCACTGACTTCCAATGAATTAAAAAAGTGACTGACTTAATTAATTGTATTTATATGAACTGCTTATTATATAGTAACATCTGCTGTTTATTTTGGAATCTACTTACTGAATGATTTGAGTGTCTTCGACATGAACAGCAGCGGAATGACTAGTTGTTGGGTCCCACAGTAACATCATTGGGTCCATAAACCTAACTTATACAAAACCTTTGGTACTTTAAGGAAACATACATAATTTGCTTATAAAACAATGACAGGCTGAGCAGAGTGACAGTGGCAGGTAGGTGGATAGGTTTAAACTTAGGTCAAACTCCACGAACCCCCAATTAATAAGAAATATTCATTAATCAGTTTTGCTATTATTATGAGCTACTTCTGAATAGTTATTGGGCCCCACAGCAAGATCATTGGGCCCTAAACGTACACAATTTATGTAACTTATCTGAAAACTCACATTCCCTTTCAACCACTGACAGAGCAGAGCATAGGCAGGGAGGAGTACAGGGTGTAAACTTGGGGCGAATTCTACTGACTCAAAATGAACTAATCAGCACATTAATTCAACTATTTATTCAGCTGTTAATATTTGGATCTATTTACTCAATAATATGAGCATCTCTTACATGCACTTTTCGACAGTGGAATGACTACTACCACAGCAAAATCATTTGGCCCCGAAACATATGTAATTTACAGAACTTATAGAATAACTTACATTACTTTTGTAGAAATGTACATAACTTGTGTATCAAACAACAACAGGCAAACCAGTGTGATGGGGTAGGTAGGTAGGGTTTAGGGCAAACACCACTGACCCCCAATGGACTGTTAATTAGCACTTGGCAATTTTCATGAACTGCTTATTATAAAGTAACATCAGCTGTTTATTTTGCACACATAAGGGGCATGTCCACAAATGTTGGTACTGTGCCCATGTGTTCATGGGTGGGTGGGGGGGCATTTTAAATAACTGGTGCAGGGGCCTAAAGTTTCTGGTAGTCATGGTAAAATGCCAGTGGAAGAGTACAGTAGCAAGTAGTGTCAGGGTAAAGTGCCAGTAGAGGAGCACAGTAGCAAGTTAATAGGGTAAAATGCCAGTGGGTAGTACAGTAGCAAGTAGTGTCAGGGTAAAGTGCCAGTGGAGGAGCACAGTAGCAAGTTAATAGGGTAAAATGCCAGTGGAAGAGTACAGTTACAAGTAGTTAGGGTAAAATGCCAGTGGGTAGTACAGTAGCAAGTAGTGTCAGGGTAAAGTGCCAGTGGAGGAGCACAGTAGCAAGTAAATAGGGTAAAATGCCAGTGGGTAGTACAGTAGCAAGTAGTGTGTCTGGATAAAGTGCCAGTGAGAGAGCCAAGCAACAAGTACTGTTTCATGGCAAAGTGCTGTAAGAAAGTGCAGTAGCAAGAATTGTCTCAGTATAAAATGCCGGCAAGAGAACAAGTAGCAAGTCCAATGCCAAGAGTAGTGGCAATTCAGGGAGACTACATAGCGCATGGAGCAACGGCTATAAATGTGATGGAAAGAAAGTGAGGCAGTAAATGTGAGAGGTAGAGATGAGAGATGGGGGTACAGTACAGTGCCAGGCAACGTGACAAGGAGTGAGCAGAAACAGCGCAGAGTGCAGTGCCAATGAGGGTACAATACAGAACATTATAGCGCCGAGTGCATTGAATGCCACAGTGAAAGCACAAAGCTTGGCCAGTGACAGGCCGGGTCAACAGCCCAACGCCAAGTGCATCAGCAGCAGCAGCAGCAGCAGTGTGAGTGACAGGCAGAGAGCACAGCGCTAAGTGCAGCAGCGCCAGAGAGAGTGACAGGTCGGGCCCTGCCCACGGTGGCGGCTGCAGATCCCGGGGATACGGTGTCCTGGATCCACCCCTGGCTGCTGAGATCACTGGAGACATTGAAAGCAGCGGATCAAGTGCACTGTCCTCTAATCGATTGCCGAGCGCCTGGAGCGGCCAGTCTGTGCGTGCTGCCAGTGTGTGCCTAGGAGAGGCTGCTTGCCTGCGCGATCCGTTTCTCTGGGTTTGACCAGCTGTCCCGGGCTAACCCCTGCCTGGCTCCGGCTGAATATGGAGGAAGTAGAAGCCGGATTAGCCTTGGCGACTGCAACGCCGCTGCTACTGCTTTAGTTTCCCCGAGGCGCGGCGGCGGCACACAAAGGGATGGGAGGCTATTGGCACCGCTAAGGTAAAGCTACCGAGGCTGCAAACTTGCATTGGGATTCATGCGCTGCTGCTGCTGCTGTCAGTGCGCTGGGGACTTGTTGCTATTGGGATGGAGGGGGAGTGGGAAGTAGCGCCTGTCATATCCATGTCCCCTCCTGTGTGTGTGTGTGTGCTGTCTATCTGCACTGGCAGTCTGTGACACTGCCGGCCATGCTCGAATAGTGACAGAGGTGTGCCATTAATGGCTACCCATTTCTATCCACTAATAGTCCCGTCCCTTAAATCACAAATTACCCAACCTCCGGCCCTAAAACAATCACTACAACTTCAGCAGCATGATGCATCCCTCGGGAGCCTTTTGGGGGAAAGCCCAAGTTGCAAGATATGTGCAGGGCCACATGTAGTATGCTTCACTATAAAAGCTATACCATTGCTCAGGTTTCCTTTATAGTCAATACACAGTAATGTCTTTATTGGGAGGTTTCATTGCTTTCCTCATGCCCAGGGTTGGAGGTTATGCCACAGCCTTGTGTGACAGAAATGCTTAAATCACTTTCTACCTCACCTGTCTTGAATTAGCGCTTGTTACAATGAAATTTCATTAAGAAAGGCTAATAGTAATTATTTTCCTATTATTTTGCTCAGCGCTCTTTTAGCATGGTCACCTGTCTGCACCCGCTTTAGCAGTAATGGTGGGACCACCTCTGTATTGTCATTAGAGTAAGGAAACATTGTGGCGCTATTAAATGTGTAGCCTAGGGTGTGACATGGCACTGTCCATGATTCTACTGACTATTACATCCTATATAATAAAGTTGAAGTGTCTCTGCGTCCAGTCCCTGTGTCCGTGGGATTGCTCTACTGCGCATGTGCCCCACGGACCTCTAGTGCCCGTTAATTTAATGGGCTTAATGTCTAGTATTATATAATACTATTAAGGTGCCACCCAGCAGTATAGGGATTTACACCTCTCTGGAGCAGAAGTAAAACTCCCAGGCATTGTCTGTTTGGGACGCTGGGAGTTGTCGTGCAACAGCAGCCAGTGGGGATGTAAGTTGCACAGGTGTGGCCTGAAGGTAATGTGACACATTGGACAAATGTCTGTGTAAGAATGGGAAATGTGAGAATAAGAAACACAGGGGACAATAGTGTATATTGCAACTTTAGCTCCCTGGCAAAGAAATGAATTGTTTGTTAGCAGACGGCTTGACTACTAATGTTGAGGAAATGTAGCAGTCCTTCCTAGCAAAGCTGGCTTTCCTGAAATGGCAGCACCCATTGCTTTATCCCTTATTGTATTGTAACTAATTGTGCTGTGCTGCCATACTTGATGTCATGTAAGGTTTAGGTAAATGTAAGTTTACACTCATTCCTTTGCACTCCATGCCAATAGCTAGATGTCATTGGGGGTGAGGTGTGGCTTAGACGATAATGCTGCCTTTGAATGAACTGAGGCCTACACCCGTTTGCCAGTGACCCTCATAATTGCACTTGGATTAATGATATTTGGCATAAATGGCACCTGTAACCTAATGTATGCATTGTGTAATTAGGCACCTCTGCCCACAACAGTCACTGGGGCATCTATACTCCACATATCCATATCTTCTTCTTCAGTGCATCCCTCAGTTTTTGATCATTTATGCCACATAGATTTGCCCCTGCTCCTATATATATATATATATATATATATATATATATATATATATATATATATATATACATTGTCCCCCACTTTCAGTCTTTTCCTTTTTTTACCACCTCCTTGTTTTTTTTTCTTCTCACCCCTTCCTCCTCCCCTTTTTCTGTTTCTCCTGGTTTCTTTCTCAGCTGCTTCAGAAATAACCGGTGGATCCAGTTTTCTTTCTTGTTAATCTCATTGCTGGAGCGATGACCTCCCTCTCCCTCTCACTTTCCTGAAAGTACGTGACATTCCTAACTTTCCACAGCAGTCCATTGCAGAGCACCCATCTCATCTGCTGCACTAGCTCTCTACCCATCCCAGGACTGCCCTGCCTTCTTCATTCTACCCAGCCCTGCCAATCCAGGAGCTGCCCTGCTCCTCTTCTCTCTCCTCCTGGCAGCAGAGATCAATGGAACACCCCCACACCTGAGGTAGCCGAATCTGTATCATGTGCTGCTCTTCTATTGTTCATAACTCTATGTGTATATATATATATATATATATATATATATATATATATATATATATATATATATATATACATACATATACACATACATATCTATGCACTTGCACATATTTAACTTTTCTTGCTCTCTACTTATACTGACACTGCCATTTGAAGTTCTATGCTGTGCTATATGTCTGTTTTCTAGGTAAATGTATAGACCCTAACTTACATATGTAGGGGATAATTTGGGTTATTTGTGTATATTTCTATTATTATTGGGATAATGTGATTGTGTGATAAATTATGTCAGTGATATTTTCTGACCGTCTTGTGGCATCTAGGGGTGCTCAGAGTTCTTTTGATGAGCCATTGGTTCATATTTGCCAGCTGTAGGTGAACAGGTTTAGAAGTGGTCATTCAATACCATCATTTATTCTATTCCTATATGGGCACAAATTAGGTTGCATGCTGTATACATACATTAGACAGCAATCACTTAAAGTAAAATGCCTTTATTACAGCATACGGCACATACGTGAAGTGATTAATGTATACTGGAGAGAGTCAGTGCTTGGGGACACTGTTGGCATGCAGCAGAAAAAAAGTGCTGCTCACAGTTAGTGCCTTTCCATTCTTTTAATGTCTTTTTTTTTTCTCTACCTAGTAAAGTTTCCCGATTGTATCAGTACTAGTTGTTTAGGATGGAAAAGACTTCTCAGGATTTGCTAACCAGCGAGAACCTGTTGAGTTTAATAGGCTACAAAGTTTCCCTGTTTGAATTGTACAAGGCTGGTCTGTGACATGTTGAAACTGAAGTGTTATCTGCAGCTCGTGAAAGCAATTTGATCTGCCTGACAAGGAGAACTGTGGAATATTACATACTTATTTATTACGCTCGGCTGATAGAATTATAGGCTTTTTTTTTTACTTTTTTGGGAAGTGATTTGGAGACGAGTCTTGAAGCAGCCTACTTTCCAGTAAGTAATGAAGAAATTCCAGGAGAGAGAGCTAAATATACTTGGTGGATCAATAGAGAAATGGCTGCTTGTGAATAATTTAACTGGCAGGGTTGGAACAGTTTGGAAGCTAACAGCAAACAAGAGAGAGGTGACAGAAAAGATTATTCCTTCTCATTGCGCCTTATAGCATAGTTTTTAATTCACATTTTTATAAAATTCTGACAACTGACGGCATGCTGAAAGTTATGTCACAATTTTGTGTGTTTTGTCACGATATTTTGCGATGGTGATTACATGGGTGTCCATTCATTTTTATCTCTGTGTTTAACCCTAGAGCCTTATTCCATATCCATGAGATGTTGCTGGACTACAGCGCCCAGAATGCTTTAACCTTTGATTATATGTTGAAGAATTATTGGAGATGTAGACCAGCAACATCTGGGGACCCATGGTTGAAAAAGTGCCCCCAGAGTACCATGTATTCCGTGTCTATTGCACAGAGTTGTTTAACTTAAATATATGAGAAAATGTTTCTGTGGAACTGCAGAAAGATTATGTTATTCCAATTGTAAATGTTTGTTTCGGTCTTCCCGTGTATGAATTGTGATTGCAGGAGTGTTTTGGGCCGATTCTGGCAGGACACAGCTCTCTCAACAAGAGAAAAATGAAATACTGGGAATTATAGTTCAATAACATCTGAAGGGGCCTATCTCTGTTTTAGACCATCCCCTTTTGGACAGGTGGGGATACAGAATTGTAACAATAGTTGTATTTTTATATTTTAGGGAAAACTTTGCTGCCAGTGGAGTTGATGCTATTAACAGTAGGGCAGCAAAGGGTTAATTTAAGTTCCTTCCCATTTTAATGCACTGTCCAGGAGTCACTGCTAAGCCAGGAACCACTGACAGTCCTGCCACACAATCATAGGGGAGATATATGTACTGGGCTCATTTCTGTTTTGTCAAGTAAGCTGCATATTGTTTGATTGTAAGTATGATTTGCAGCTCCATTCATTTAAAGATTATGTGATGCAAGTGTCATGTGCGGAACAACAAGTAGCTAATGTCTATGAAGAACTGCATATAGTATATATATTAGTACTCATGCATATACACACAGGGTATATAGAATAAAGATGTGGCTAAGAATCACATTACTCAGTCCACAATTTGTGCATACCTGGGAAAATATTACATATCTAAATTATATTTAATTTATTTTGATGAGCAGCTGATGGTAAAGTGCAGCTAGCCTAACCCCATAGAATTGGCATATAAGATGACAAGGAGATGATGCAATCAGCCCTTGATGATAATAGTGGTGGTGCTTTTTTTTTTTTTTTGGCTCTAAAGGGGTTAAGCTACAAAACACAGGAAGACTTGACACAAACACTTCGCTGACATTAAGACTAGGTACATGCTTCGTTTTCCTCTTCTGCTACTTTTTCAGTCTTTTTTTCAATTTTGTTCAATTTCTACTTTTTAAAAGCCAGCTTAATAGCTTTGTCCTATACACTTATGCCTTCCCTTCTGTGTACTATTCTAATGCATTCCTAAGTAGATCCATGTCATTCAGAAGGGAAATAATAGAGTTTTTCCCAACCATTTCTTTTTTTTTTTCTTCAGAACTTGTGTTTTTTAATTGAAGCTTCGCTTGCTGAACAACTAAAACAAATGACTAAACATCTAAAGTATTATCTGCAAACGAGATGCACTTGGTTTTAATGTAAAGCACTGTTTAATTTCAGTTTCTGCCTAGAAACCATACGATATGCATTTCATGGAAATGAGCCAAAACCAGACTTGTGAAAGAGAACGCCAGTTTTCACAAAATCTTATCCAGACAGACACCCCTGGAGCTCTGCATCTTAAAAAATTAAAGAGATGGAACTCTGCAGGAGACCCAGAAAAAAGTACAGAGCAGACCGAGCAACATAAAAATGTAAATGGCGTACTACCGTTTTCGCAATCATTGATTGATTGATTGGTGGATTGGTTCCCTTTTTGAAGATGTCCTGTTTTATATTTCAGTTCTGCACATCGACTATGGAAACAGAGCGATCCGATGGATATGTAACGAGTAAGTCCTGATTTCAAGTGACGTTCTTAATTTTTTTTCCGACCATTTACTTATTTAAGTCTCATTTATTGTCAGATGGACATGGCAATGTTTTTCAAGGCTCCGATCTATCTATCGATCAGCTTATGCCTTATGCACTAGAAAGAGGTTTTTGCCATTTTGCCATAAGTGTTTGTAAACAATACCTTAATTAAACAAAGGCAATGTTATCCAGCCATGTTCTCAATGCTGTCCAGTCTTTAAGCAAAAATGCTTGTCGCTGAATTGCCCCCTAATGGAGAAAGTTATCGAGCCAACATAATTAATCAAGTTACTTGGAGGCAACTGAACAATAGCATCTGTCTCAATAGCTTGTGCACCATGGTACTTTTTCTTGAAATGTGGCAGAATCTCTGAAATCTGTTCATTTGCTTTTACTGAGCAATTTCAGAGATACATTAGCAATCAAAAAGAACAAAGCAAATAGGAAAAAATAAGTGCACTTTCTATTTGCTTAGAGAATGCAACCAAGTTGTTGGTTCTAGCCGTCTGCCCTAGAGCAAAGTGGTGTGTGTAAGTTGTGGTTAGCTTCACTGGCCAACGTCCTTTACCGGCTCCCACTATTACACATTGCTTTCCTACTCTCTGTATACCTGCTAGAACAGCATACTTTGTGCAAAGGTTTTGCATGATATGGTGAGCATTTTAGGGAGCAGTTTAGTTTGTATAAAATATGTGCTAGTGTTAAGTCATCAAGTCATACGCAATGAAGGGTATTGATCTGAGGCCATTGTTGCTTTGACGACAAGGGATTCAAATAACACGTGTTGGACTTTCTCTCTGTCTGGTGGCTTTTAATTAAATACTGCTGCTCCTCTAAATGGTCTAAATCCCTCAGACCCTGTCAGTTTCCCATCTCTTCATTTACCTCCATCATTGTCCTTTTTGTGTTGTACTTCACATTTGATTCCTCACTCTCAAGCATAAAGCTTTTTACTAATATCAGAACATGACATCGTGATGATGATTGTTATAGCACATTAACTGGATATTACACTAACAAGTCCTAATTCTTGTCACCATTCTAGTATTTCATTTAGGTTAATTACCATACCATTCATCTCCCTGTCTTTTTGCTAGTTTTTTAACCTCTTTCTTTTTTAATAAATAGCTCGTACTGTACAACTATTTTATACAGTTGAAAATAGAGTATCTTGTGCTTTGTATTGGAGAAAGTGTAGAAAAGGTAATTTTATGTTTATATATGGAGCTAAACTGTCACTCAGGTTGACAAAAAAGTGAATTGCATGAAAAAATTAAACATTACGGGATATACTAGTTCATCCAAGTCTAAAAATGGGGAGGTATTTTATGGGATACATTAACTAAACACTAGTTTTCTCTATTAACTTTGATACAAAACTTAGTTTAGAACTAATTAATTCTTGAATTCTTTTTGCATTGCTGGAAGAAATCTCCTATTGCTAAAGTAGGTCTTTGAGGAATATGAAGACCCTTTTTTAGGCTCTCAACAGAGGCTATATATAGAAGAGCGATTGACATTTTGGCTAGGTCCCCAGCATTTATCAAAGTCACAGATCACTTTGATAAAGGCTAGACATAAAATTATATTTTACAGAAAATCTTCTTTTGCTATAATGGCAATTAAGATCCTTTCTCCAAGGTAGTCTTATGTAGCATATATGTATGTACATGTTTGAGGCCCAGTCTGAAAGCTGATGTGTTACTTTATATGTTCTTTTTTGTCCTTGAGGAGCTGTAGCTTTAAGTGTCTCCTGCAGATAACACTTTTCTCAGAGAAAAGTCATAAAACTCCGTAAGCATTGGAATGCCCTTCTAGCTGGGAATTGCATCCACAGGAAGGAACATGTTAAGACTCTGGGAGAAAACATTCTCCGGAGAGAAGGATCTTATTGCAACTTTAATATTCCTAAGAAGATTCATTTGGGAGCAAAGGGTGGGCAATAAAATATATGCTGCAGCTGTCATGTTTCAGAAAACATTTAGCTTGAGTTACTTATTCCCCTTTATAGATACAACACTGAGATTCGTACAGAAAATGAAAATGGATTTTAATTAACAAAGTACCAAATATACTCTATAGCACTGTTAAATGATCAGAAAACCTAAATTGAGAGAAACATACAAACTAATGAACTCTGGCCTCTTTTGCATTCCAGATTTTTTTTTTTAGTTCTTGCCTACAGGGAAAGAGACATTTACCTTGTGTTTTGTTTCTTTTTTTGTGTAACCAGGTGATAATGAGATTGTCCCTGAGACAGAACATTCCAACATGGCCATAGACCTGACCTCATGCACACCCAATGGACAGCACTCGTCACCATCGCACATGGCAAGCAGTAAGTCACATCTCTTTCTTTATCCCTGAAATATCCCAGCCTGTAGGAATACACATCCAGCCGATACGCAGAGAGATTACAGTAAGAGACGTTAATCAAATATTTATCTTTACTCCACCAGCAAGTTCTAATTGTACACTTGTCTCGGATGTTCAAACCCTGTGATGGTTTTCTGGCCCGTTCCCTTGTTAACTGCTTGTTGTATCTTGTGAGCATGGAGAAAGCCTGGGACCCATTTTTTCCCCTTTGTATTTATAATTTTTCTTTCATTTTATTACTGTTGATCCTCATATTAAAGTCTTTGTAACTCAATCAAGTTTGTTACCAAATGGCGTGCTGATTTTTCATTCTGGTGACATCTGACAGCCAGTATTATAAAGCGTTATTTTATGTGCCTCTTAGAGGGGTGAGTTTCAAAAACCTAGATGAGATAAGTATACTTCCATTGTTAAGGATATACTAGATGAGATAAATATACTGCCATTGTTAAGGATATAACTGATAACCTTGATACCACTTTCTAAAATTCCTTTATACTCTCAACTACTGTTGGCTTAATATCTAACTACCCTTGCTGGATTTATATTATGGAATTGCAGATTGTATTATGTTTTTTTGTATGTGACTTTTGTGGGTTTTATTACTGTGCCTTGCAAACGTTCAGACCATTGACAAATTCTCTCAAACTTTTGTTCCATGTGATATTTTTATTTCAAAGGACTGGAACTCAAATAATAGTTTTTCAATGTCACATTTGTTAAAAAAAAATCTTAAGAATAAGAAATTAAACAGCAGTTTGACAACAGGTTTAAGTCTTTTCGGGTAAGTATGCACCAGCTTTACACCCAGTTCAGAAATGATTCTGGACCATTCTTCCACACAGATTTGCCCCAGACTGTGAGATTCCTATTTGAGTTTAGAGCAGGAATCTCGAGGAGCAATGTTTTTGCCTGCTTTTTTTTGCCTAAACTGCAGTTTTCTTAGTAGCCCAAAACAGATTCTCTTGAAGTGTTTCCCTGTATTTTGCCATATCCATTCTTTTATCTTAGTAAGATGCCCAGGCCCCTGTGATAAACATGCAGTCCCACAGAACCATGCTTATTGTTGTCGTGGTGTTTTTGAGAAGTTAGATAGTGTTAGCTTGGCTGCTAGATTTAAACTAGAATAGCACTCATCTGGCCACAAAACCTTTTCCCATATCGGACATGAGTCACTGCCATGCTTTTGTGAGTGACTTGAGTTTCACCAAACTCCCTTACAGGTCAGTGTTATGTAGAGATCATAATACTGCTGACCTATACCTAAGGTGATATATGGTGGAGGTAGCACCACACTTTTCACCTGCAGGGCCTGGTCATCTTGCTGATAGTACCCATAATATATGCTATGGCAGCTTTTGTTTTTTATTTTTCTCAAGACTTATAATATAAAATAATGTCTCCTTGAAAACATACAAAACTATTTTTTAGTTTAGCAAGGCACTGCATTATTTGTTATAGGAAATATGGCACTAATCCTGATACTTTTTTGGGGGGTTTGGGTTCAGTAGTTCTGGTGTCAAGCACATGCAAACAGTTTGCAGGTTTCTAAATCTACAGCAGTATTGGTAAATATGCTTTTGGACAGGCACTAGGGTAGTAGTTCTTGTGCTGAGCTATTGGGCAGCTTATTGTGATAATGTTCTCTCTTGGTTATATTTGTGTGCAGTTATTTTTTATTTACATTGCCGTAACAAAAACATATTTGCATCACTGCCTGTGACCATACCCTCTCTGCCTACCATGTAGAAACACAGCATATACATCATTGGCACTCTGTAACTTTATTTCATTTCCGTTGATTCTGTGTCATTGGCAGGGAAAGGGTGTAATAACTATGATTTTTAAATGCAGAACTGTAAATTTAAATATTCACCAGTCCATTAGGTTTCAGCCAAGTAATTCTTTCTCGGTGTTTTATATATATAAATTGAAAGCACATTGGTAATTATTTTTGCTGCAGCACAGTGACTCAGTTGATGACTGCAGTTTGCTACCAGCTTTATGTTAGCGGCTACACGCACACTTCCTTTGTACTTAATTCTAATGAGATCTGCAGAGTTCTCCCCAGTATGATAAAATGATTCTAGGCAATCCAGTAACACTCTTTCAGAGACCTTAAAAAATGACCGGCACCATCACAGGTGTTTTGTATGTGGAAAATTGGAACGGCCAACAAATAGCAACATATTATTTAAATGGAGAAAAACCCATTAAATAACAGAAAGTCAAACAGAACACAGCTACGGGTACTTCTTCTTTTACAAACATGGCCATTTACAGGTGGGTCTCGAGAGAACTGAGCACCTGGCCATCTCTAGCAGCATTAATTCTTCTGGGGATTGCACCATTAGGTGAGGGATAAAGGCAATTCCAGCACAGATATAACTGCAGGTCGGATCTGAACAGCTTTGCAACAGATTCCCTGTATTCCTTTTCAAGACAATTTCATGAATTTTTTTTGTTACGTTCTAAAGTCTTGTTTTTGAATAGTTATTAGTTCAATTTATGTAGGAGGGGTTAAATTGTTAGACAGCTTTTCCTTGGTTGGTTTTATTTTGTGTTTTAGGTATTTTACTGGTACCTTGTTAAAGATATTTTAATACATTTTGGAGGGTTAAATTGTTAGACAGTTTTCCTTTTGGTTGGTTTTATTTCATGTTAGAGGTATTTAACTGGTACCTTGGCTATAGTATTCAATCCAAAGATATTTTATATACCGTATTTTGGAGGGTTAAATTGTTAGACAGTTTTCCCTTTGGTTGGTTTTATTTCATTTTAGAGGTATTTAACTGGTACCTTGTTGGCTATAGTATTCAATTCAAAGATATTTTATAAATCAACTTGTTATTGTCTCTTTTTGGCTCTTTTATCTAGAAATTAAAACATTCAGTTATTCAGTTTTTCTTTCACAATTTGGTCTTTTTGTTAACGTTGATTAACGTGCCTTTCCATTTGCTCTTGTGACAGATACCATCTCATATCTTTAACCTTTGTTGGCCTCTTCCTTTCTTGTTTTGCCTTTATTTCTTGGTGTCTGTTTGTGGTTTCCAAGACCTGTTTGTGGTGTCCTTTCCTGTATGCACCATTCTCTGACAAATCCACAAACAATAGCAGAATATATTGGATTGATCTTCCGCTTCTGAAAGGACCCACCTAGCTCTCAATGTCATGCAGTGACAAAGTAAGTTGAAAAACAGGCTTGGAAGTTATTTCATGGGACAACCTCAGGGATGTTGTCGTGCTGTTTATGTGAATTCAGCCTACAAAGGAAACACCATCCTACAGAGAATCAGGTGTCTGAACACAAACTACTGGATAGCAAAAGGGTGCTCTGAGAATCGCTGTAGTTTATATTGTTGTCTGCCGTGTACATATTAGATCATGAAACCAAAGGAAGAAGGATGGGGGTACACACCAATATAGTTTTTTTATTTGTTAAGAAAGTTATGACATTCTACCTAACTTTCAGCTGCACAGCTAAGTAAGGTTTGTAACTTACTGTAGGTTTCTGGCAAATAAACATTGAGTTGTTACACTATTTTTCTAGTAAATCTGTGTTGAAAAAACACAAGGGCTTGTTGTGGGCTGATAATCATTATAAAGGAATGCAGCAAGGTATGATTATCAGTTGCTTACAGGTGCAATTATCTTAAAAATTTGTATTAACGTCCTGCAAGGCAGGAGAGGTAGGGAATGCTTAGGGCAGGTGTTGTGTACAGGGCTCACTTGTGCTACTCTATGGGACTTGCAGGCAGATGTGTCATTAAAAGTACATAGGCACAACGATGCAAAGTACGACTGCTCTGCATTAGTGTAATCAATAAGGGACAGATTTATGAAAGTGTGAGATTAGAGCTCATGACAGAAAGACTCACTTTCTATTCATTCGTATGGGATTTCTAGAAGCGTATTTATCAATCAGTGAAATATAGAGTTCACCATTTGATAAACACGCTTCTAAAAATTCTATAGGAATGAATAGAAAGTGGGTGAGTTTTTATGTGGTGAGCTCTAATTTCACACTTTGATATATCTGCCCTTAAGTGTTATAAACTAATTATAATCTTAATTTTGTGCATTTTGGTGTTAGTAAATTAGCCTTTGTGTGTTCTATACTATTTATCTTTAGAGAGCAAAATTGTGACGACTGTATATGCTATGGGGTTTAAGGCAGGATTTGGAAACCATTGTATTTATTTAAGAGAAAACAAGATTGTCATGCCTACATGTTAAAATGGTAAAGCTTTTCACTCCTAGATTGGGTAGAAGGTTAAGGGCAGGCAAGTGGCTAAGGATATGGAGATGGGTATTTAATGAGTCTTTGCACCTCAGCATCAAATTGCAAATTGTTATCTCTGTTACACAGGAAATGTTTCAGTGTGACTAAAGTATACCATGATATAGTTTTCTCTCTGAGCAAATGGTACATTGACTATAAGAAAACATCCTCTTTCTTCATATCTCATTTTCTAATCTATTTTATTTATCATCTTTCTACTTCTGTTGCTCAGAAGTTCTCCTTTTGTGACTTTGGATTATTGCAGTAAAGCTAATAGGTACAACGTGAACTTCAACTTGTGAAACAATCTTCAAAGATAAGTGCAAAGGTCAGCTGGATGTCCCCATTACATGTAGGCAGACTTCAGAGGACTAGGTCAAATGTGCAACGTTCCTTTTGGAAGTATTCAGACCCTTTACTAGTTCTCTTACATTTCTGAATAATAATTGTGCCCTCCTAAATATTTGTTTTCTTGGATTTCTTTTTTATTTCAAAATTGTAGATTTTTTTTAATTGGACTTTGTTGTATGTTACAAAATAAATACTTTTATAAATAAATACATACCTTTACATATTCTGTTTATATTATTATTGACTCCCCACAAATCATTACCTTTCTGAAATAATGTTATAGATAATATAGACATTTCAATTATTTTTCAAGGGGAACAATACATTTGCAGTCCTTTTGTAGCTAATCTAGGAAACCTTTGTGCCTCACTGAGTTAGTTTTCCATTCTTCTGATAAGTGGCTATTGATAATCTCCTCATTGCTTTCAATGACTACTCTGAGGAAGCAAAGAGTCGGTGTCATGGGCGTTTTGAAAGGAAACTGCCTTCCATTGAGCATTAGGATCTGGTAATCTACTTTGCTCTTGCTGGGAAACTGCTGCTGATTTTACTAATAATACTTTTGGTATTTATGAGTCACGATAATAGTCATTATTCAATCTGAATGTTTTATGTTGCTAATAGACTTGAAATTATTCTATTGTCTATGTATGTATAGGGGGGGTACCATCATTGCAATATCATGCTGGGGATTAATTTCGAGGCCATTATTTTTTGTTGTTAAACTAAGGCATTTGGCTTAGGATAATGTCGCCCAGTGTCATAGAGGTACAATTATCATCCTAAAACTCTCTTTGCACATATTCTCAGGGGATAATCATGCCTTTATGCCATATTGTCAGGTATTTCCAATAAACATAATTTAACGTCATGTGTGTGTACTGCTCTTTCTGCACTTTGTTTGGAGAGTTTAAGGAACAACACACTAGTGGGCAGATTTATCAAGGGTCAAATAGTAAATTTGAATTTGTTTGTGAAATAGTAAATTAGAATTTGAGTTTGAGTGTCAAAATACACACATTCAAATTTTAATCCTCCTGTTCAAATGTAAATTTGAATGTGAGATTTATCACATCTTGACCATGGAAACAGTTCTATTTCTAATATTAGAAACCTGCCGAGTTCATGTACAAGTCAATGGCAGAGGTCCGTTTAGCCATTTGGAGATGTTAATGGCCTTCCTGACATTCAAGTTTTTTTTCTGGAGAAAAATTCGATTTGTACAACTCAAATACGAATCAAATAGCATTCGATCGGATATAAGACATTAAAAAGTTTTTTTTTAAATAAACTCCCAGTCGAATTGACAGTATAATTAAAAAATTTAAAAAAATTCACATGAATTCGAGACCTTTGATAAATGGGCCCCCCCATGTGGCATTACTCCAGGAGTACGATTTATTAATTTTCGTATTTCTGATAATTCTGATTAAACAAGGTTTTTTTATTTTATTTTTATTTAATTGTAATTTTGTTCTCAATGGCTATCTTATTTTCAAAAAAGCCCTGAGTTTAAGAACTCATTTGTGTTAAGTTGCAGTAAAATGGAATAATCACATTATTCCCCATTTCCATTATCGAGTTTGAAAAAAAAAAAATAGAAATGAAAAAGCTTGAATATACACCACCCGCTGATTTCTATAGAAGCCGGACAGGTACTAGTTACCAACGTGTTTCATTTGAATTGTTTCATATATTTGAATTGATTGATAAATCTCAAAAGTTTGATTTTATAAAAAAATGGCTACAAAAACCTAATTCTCATAAATTCTCCCCTTAATATATAGTGATATACTTATATTGGTGAGGAAATTATCAACAGCCAGTTAAAAATAACATATAAAGAAATGAGGAGCATGATATTGCTTGATCATTGCAATAGTGACTAAAATGACAAAATAACTGGTGGATTAATTTACAAGTAGGGATGCACCAAATACAAAATGTATAGATTTGGCCAAACCCCAAATGGCATGCCAAAGATTCACCTAAATCCAAACAATTTGCATATTTAAATGTAAGCACAGCAAAAACAAAATCTGCACCATCCTTCTGCCAAAAATATCATACTGTGTTATCAAGTGCTTTAGAGTAACAGAAATGTATGGGTTTGTATTTAGTTTAGACTGGGGATTGGCCTTACCCCAAACCTGATAAAATATTGTAATGTATGTCCAAATCTTGAACCAGATACTGGTAAAGTATTGTGGTGGTGGCAGCACCAGCATATGACAGAGTTTATGAATTTATTATCAGCAGAGAATTGGAAATGTTTGGAGTTAATGGAAAGTAATTACATTAAACTAACAATGGAAACGTCATAGTGACAACAGGTTACTGTTTGCAAGGTACCTAAGACTTTAATAATAGGTTATAATTTAACACAGCAATGAGCTAGTAAATTACACTGGAGTGTGACAAAAGGGGGCCCATTTACTAAGCGTCGAAGTGAATTTTCAAATTCAAAAACTTCGAATTTCAAAGTAATTTTTGGGTACTTCGACCATCGAATATGCCAAATTCGACTTCGATTCGAATTTAAAAACTTTGAATATTCGACCATTCGAAAACCGAAGAACTGTCTCTTTAAAAAACTTTGACTTCGACACTTCGCCACCTTAAACCTGCCGAATTGCTATGTTAGCCTATGGGGACCTCTTAGAACCTATAGCCAACATTTGGCTACGTTTTTAGAAGTCTAAGTTTTTTTTTTTTAAATTTATCGATTAAATAGTTCAAATTATCGAATCGAAGGATTTAATCAATGGATCGAACGATTTTACTTCAATCGCATATGGCCATATTCAATCAAAAAAAACTTCGAACTATTGCAATTCGATGGTCGAGTTTTTTTCACTTCAAAATTCGATCCTTAGTAAATGTGCCCCTACATGTCCTTCAATATCTCTTTATGTTAAATAACAGCATAACGTTATATTCTTACTGTTGAATATTATGGCATCTGTAATTAAATTTGGACCAACGACTTTAAAGAAGTAGGGGCAATATGGGACAGTTTTACAGATGTCTTAGATTTTTCTAAGTAGACTATTATGTATATGTCATACAGTGATTCTATACTGTGCATGTAAGCTTTATTTATGTAGGACCTATACCTTTCAAAGGAATGTTGCTCTGCTCAAATTTTGCTGGGCTATGGGTTAATGGATGATGGGTTGTGTAGTCCAGCAACTATAGATATGGATTATTAAAACAACTGTAATTTTTCTAAAAGTCTTCCAAGACAATCGGCCCAACGGATGCAAGGATATCCTCCAATGAGAATCATACCTGCGCTGTTTACACCTTTATTCATGGTTTCATAAGATCATTGCCAAATGTTTTTTTTGCTGAACACCTAACTAGCATGTAGAGGATGTGGTATCCTCTGTGGAGGACATGCATCTGTAATTAAGCTTGGGATGCCTCCTTTGCAGTACTAGGCGGAGCAAAATAGTCAGACAACGGTCCGAAAACGGGAGAAACTTTAAGGGACCAAAACGTTGAGAATTTAATAAACTTGTTTTTTTGATTCACAAATCCTATATATATATATATATTGAGCTCATTTGTTGTATGTGTTGTGCACCAAATTAGTGTGATGCAATAATGATTTATCTTCACTATTCTTATCTGTTTTAGTATTTTTTTATGGCAAAAAGACACAATTTATTGAGAAAGAATTTAGTGCCATAATTCACAAATTAAATATTCCTTTTGTAAATAATATGCATTACCTCCCAGAATGAGCTTGTTGCCTTGCAGCCCTAATGCATTCTCCCTAGACACCAGTACAATATCACCTTGTTGTTAGGGCCATTGTTTCCCCTTTGTGTTGGTCTAATGTGGATATTTGGAGCTGTGTGTCTTCCAGGAAACCAAAATTAGCATACTGAAGAAGTATACTAGTTCTGCACTCTACTGTAATGACCCATTCTATACAACCAAAGGGAGTGTTGTTGTCACGGTCGAACCCTAAATTCAGAACCAATGCTAAACACCCTGTTCTTGGCTCTTGCTTCCACCTTTAACAGCCGACTTTCACCTCATTAGGAGCCCTCGGCTAATCGGATGCCGCCAGGCAGTAGCGTCACTAGAGGGGGACTGGCCCTGGTGCTGGACGCGCAGCTGGGCCCCGTCCCCCTCCGTACGGCCGCATTTGTCAGTGGGGCGTGCCGGGGGGCCCTGGCCCGCTCGCACCCCCTGCTCCCCTGGTAGTTCTGCCACTGCCGCCAGGTCTTATTAAGAGAGGTGCCAAGCGAAGGGTTCTGAACGAGCAAAGGGGCATGACGGTAAGGCAAAGTCTTTTGGGCAGAAGGTCACAGTACAAGGCGTAGACAGGAAGTGTAGTCAAATCAGGCTGGATCGGGGCAGGCAAGAGTACAATCGGAGTCAGGCAGGCAAGGGTCAAACCAGGAGATCAATCAGAAGGTATACAGATACAGCTTACCAGGCAGAAGTCAGGATACAGAAGTCAGAATCGTCAAAAAAACAGGCAAGGGTCACAACAGGTATCAGAAACAGAATACAGGCTCAGAAGCACCAGGAAATCACTAGAAATTATCCTATAATGGTCAAAAATCCAAAATGTCTCTTTAAATACTTTAAATTTCGCGCCATTGCGCGCTGGCGTCAATATCATGCGCCTATAAATAGAAGGAATGCACGCCGTATGCGCCCTAAGAAGCCGGCATTTGAGAAGAAGAGGAGCCTCGTGGCGGGTGTCTCCGCTGATGGCGGGCGTCCCTGCCGCAACCACTAGGCCACCAGGGAGGTGAGTTGTCACAGTTGTTTGGAGAAAAGCTTTGGCTCTACTTTGGTGGGGCAGGAAAGCAGAACCAGATGATCCAGTTCTGATTTATTGTTTTAAAAGTACACTTGCCAGATTCCTCTGTCTTCATTTTTTTTTTATGTGTAACCCCTCCAGCACTGCAGTAAATCCAGGTGCAGCTCCATTATGGCTTCAATGATTTGTTTCTATTGCTTTTTATCTCAAAACATTATCGTTCTTCAATCTTTCATACCAAAGTGCATTGAATAGCACCTTATATATAGTTATACTCAATTATCAATTATCATTATTATCAATTATATTATTATCAATTATAATCAATTATTATCATTACGATCAACATAAATGTTATGATGTATATTGTATATAAAATGTTGTCATTTAAGAAAAGGTAGCCGTCTGGCATTTTAAAGTGAAATCCTAGGAACTTGTCCATATCTAGGAGCTGCTGCGTGCAGAATAGCTTCCTCTAAAAGTCCCCCCAAAGCCAGCCCTACCCCTGAGAACCTTCATTAAGCCAACCCTCGATCACTGCTAAATGATCTTCTGTGTTGTTTCAGTGACACTGGGCTGGAGGTGGCACAATCCTTCCATAGGCTAATTACAAATGAAAACAGGACTGCAGCCTATAGAAGGATACTAGATATGGACACGTTCCTATAATTTTTATAGGAATGTGACAGTATCGCTTTAAAGGAGAAAGCTGGCCATACATTTAGATTTGCTTATTGGGCAAGGCTGGACCAATATGTTTCTGACTTGGTCTGGAAGGCCAACTTAAAAATCATCTGACAACTCAAGCAAGTGCAATGTTTAAAACTGTCAATTCTGTTTCAGTTTTGGCGCTTATAGACTGGTGAGCCTGAATATGGCTGTATGACTAAAATAAAAAGATCTTTAAATATCTTGGAAAAATACACCATAGAAACAACTTTATTATGTTAGAACTGAAACTATCAATACAGACATTTCCTTTCTAGCAAAAAAAAAGGAGAGCAAAGAAGAGACAAACGCACAGCTTGCATTAGTGGGAAATGCATGAATGATGCAAGAGAGAAGCTGCAGTAAAAAAGCGAAACATCTTCAGTAGTAAGGAAAATTTTTATTATGAATTGCAAAACATATTGAATGTGGAATATGAAAACAAAGGGAAGAATTTTGTAGAAGGCTAATAAATGCATAATGTAGTATTTGGTCCTATTTGTAAAACATAAAAGTAGTTATATTTACTACTTTGATGGTTTCTAGTGGAAGAAGAAATTATCTATTTATAAAGCATCAAAAGTTTCCGTTGAAGTCTAGGGAAAGTGAGATTATTTTGAGAGTAGTAGTGGAAATTTTGTCAAAGCAGCGTTGAAAACTCAATATATCAATAAATTTTCAATGATTTGACAAAATTTTTAATTTCCATAATGTTTTTGTTTTATATTTTTAAAAAGTAAGTTCTTCATCCTCTTTCAGCCCCTTCCTAAGTCTGTGATCTAGGCAGAATTGAGATGACAAAGGTCATCAATAATTTTTAAAAGGAACTGAGAAGAGACAGTCATAATAAAAAATGATATGAAATATCGCTAACTTTATAAACAGAAAATTTGAGAGCATTTCTAAATTGACCAATGTCAGTAGCTACAGGAGTAAGAATTTTCCATGGGACTCGTGAATGCAAAATGGCAATATATCATCCGCATTGGGCCAAATCCTGTCTCAGTAATGATGGCATAAGCTATGCAATGTTTTGCTAGGTTAAGGGTCCATAAAATTGCTTATACCCCCTAGGCCTCTAGTTTGAAGTTTCTCAAAAGTGGATTTAGATTATTGCCTTACTCTGTGTGTTTTATGTTCATAGAAGTTACATTATTTACGTGTTCCTGTATACATATATTCATCTGCTGGAATGACAGCTGGTTTAGAACTGTGCTATATCCTATTCAGATTACCTGACATTGGTAAGATTTTGAAACCATAGTATATTGCTTTCCAGTTTAGTAGTCTCCAGCTCCAGCAGGGTTAAGGATATCAGTCTAGTTTAACCTTCCCCACATTGCCCCAAGCTCTAAGATAAAGTGACAACAATATCAGATATCTGTCTCTCCATGACCTTAACAGTGGTTTGCCTGCTTTCTGACTTTGGGCGGAGCAGGCGAGTGGCCAAAGGGAGAAATTGGACCTCAAAAAACATTAAGCTGAAATGCTCTTTGGGAATCTCAGAAAATTATTTTCTCTCAGCCTCAACTGGAGGAATAATCACTGAATAGGTAAATAATATGCAGTTTAATTAAAGTATTCTGTACTGAAAATAAGGATTTGACACCAAGGGGCAAATGCATCAAGGGTCGAATATCGAGGGTTAATTAACCCTCGATATTCGACTGGGGAATGAAAATCCTTGAACTTCGAATATCGAAGGATTTTGCGCAAATACTTCGATCGAACGATCGAAGGAATAATCGTTTAAACGAACGATTAAATCCTTCGAATCGAAACATTCGAAGGATTTTAATCCAACGATCGAAGGTTTATCCTTCGACCAAAAAAAGTTAGCCAAGCCTATGGGGACCCTCCCCATAGGCTAACATTGAGTTCGGTAGCTTTTAGGTGGCGAACTAGGGGGTCGAAGTTTTTTCTTAAAGAGACAGTACTTCGACTATCGAATAGTCAAACGATTTTTAGTTCGAATCGTTCGATTTGAAGTCGTAGCCGAAGGTCGAAGTAGCCAAAAAATCACTTTGAAATTCGAAGTATTTTTTCTTCTATTCCTTCACTCGAACTTAATGAATGGGCCCCCAAGCGTAATGGTGGACAGAGATATCTGGTCATCTGCAATATTCCAGACTAATCTTTTCTTTTTTTGTTGCCATAAAAACTACATTAACAAGTCTTTTTTTATGAACTAGCAAAGCCTTTGCTTACTGCTCCTATATCAAAACAGCACCTAGGCTGTAATAGGAGGCATTTTGTCCTAAGACAAACTGAAAATAAATGAAATTCACAATACCTGTCAACTCCTCTGAATCTTGGGATTTACCTGGTTTTTATCCACAATATTCAGCAGCGCACACAGCAGATTCCCAAGTCAATGAGCATTGAAAGTTGACTTCTCTGAAGAATATTTTTGGAGGAGGTGTTGGAGAAAGAAATTTACAAAATTGAAGAACCACAAAACTGGTTATTGCAAACTGAATACGAGAAATTACAAGTGAAATGAGTGAAAATTACAACCCTTTATTAGTCCATGCTATGTTTTTATATATTTGCTAAGTCCCTATGAATCTATTTGTCAAGTCAGAAAAAAAACATATTGTACACAGTTAAACCGTTAAATGCCAGCAGTGTTCCATTGTGCAGTTTTCTGGACTAATTTGTTCTGTTAAGGGATGCAATATAGCGTAAAGTCACTAAAAAGTATAAATAAAATAGAAACTAGAGCAACAAATTATGAAAACGTTATATGTTTATTCACTGCATGCATGGATAAGCATATTTCCTGTTAGCCATATAACTTTATACATCTTTCCTGGCAGTAAAAGAGCTTCGTATTAGGCATAAACAATCATAACATACACATTTGCAAATCAGTTTAACACTTTCCCCCCTGAAATAACATTTGTTGAATGAACTTTTCTTATACTGAAGCTGTTGTGTGGCTTCTGGGGTTTCTCTCCTCTGATGCATATATGCAGCAACAAAATGCTGTTGGGCTTTAGTGGGTATTTATAAAAATGTGTCCAGTAAAAGGCAGTAAAAGGCACCCAAGGTCACTGACCTTAGAAGCCAGGCTGCAATTTGAGTGAAAGATGCATATGAGATGGCCACTACACAGAGACGTAGGACAAAGATTAATAACGATGCTCAGCTCATATTTGTATACAGTCAAACCCTGATTTTAAGTTTTCCCTGATTTTACTCTTTTTTTGTTCTAATGCATTTTATTGGGAGCATTCCCAGTCTGTTATCCCGCATTTTACGTCATTATTAAGGCTCATTTATATTAAAAACCCCTGTTTATCCCCAAATGAATATTACTTTTTTTTATACTGTATTTCAGCTTGTTTGATGGAAGCTAGGAGCATATGGTAAATCTGTGGGTACCTTAGAAAGAAAAGTGAATATAACACCATGCTAAGTCCAGTTAATAGTAGAAGCACAACTACGGATTGTGGATCCACTTTTCCACATATGCAGCAAGTTTATCTGTGTGCACCTTGCCTTTACCTAAGTTGTTCAAGTAGACACTGACTAATATGCCAATTGTGACTTATTTAGGTATGCTATAAATTACAGTGCAGCAAAGCTGAAGCACTGCATATTGCATGAACCCACATTTAAAGTATTAGCAAGCTAGTTTTTCAGCCTTATCTGCAGGTAGACAAAGGGTTAAAACAGAGCTAGTGTTTGTGTTTCAGTTGAAATCACATTTCCAATCCCTTCCACCCTATTCCTTAACAAACTTTTCGCCAGTCCCCTCCACACCTTGCCTTCTCCTCCAGGTTATTCTGGCTGGTGGCCAAAATCTTAGTAATAAAAGACTTTTTTTTTCTTAGAGAATTTCCCTCCCACCTGTATTTTCTTCCAACAGAACAGGTTTCTGGTCTTTCCACATTTTCTCTCAAACAATTCCAAGGTCGTATCCGGGTGGATTGTTGCATCTTAAGTTTTTATTTTCTTCCTTATCAAAGCCAAACCCAATATGGTCAGCAGTGTAAATTCAATTGATTCATAGAGTTTTCAGGAGAGATTAGGAAGCAACTGGAAGGTGTTCAATGCTCCCTTGTTAATTGTCATTTCTGTGATCTAGAGATTCCTAGGCATCACACAGCAGCAAGCAAGACATACTCTACTTTAATGACGAGTTATAAAAACAGTTTATAAGGATTGTGCAGTGTGCCATGCACCTTTTAATAAGCATCTTACATTTTATTCCAGGACTTGGTGGCTTGATATGCATATGCATGTAATGAACTATTGACATGCCTATCAAATACTGAAAATTTGAAGATGTCATTCTCGCCTGGCCTGTTTTCTTTTCAATTTAGCATATTTACAAAATGTCAGAAACTGATTGTGCCAGTTACCAAACTGTCTTTGAAAGAAAGAGTTAGAATTAAAAAAGGCTAAAAGCCCATATCTACTTGAATTTTACCAGAGTATGGTTCCTGTGTTTCTTGAGGATGGATTTGGTGACTGTGGGGAATATAACTATTTCATTTTGTGATAGAGGTCCAAAAGATAACAGGCTGTTCATTAAGCTTCAAAAACTTAGGAAACTACTACTAATACATGGGAGATTTTGCTCACCTGTAAGAGAAGGGAGTATCCATGGGTAACATGGGTGACAATCAATCAAAAACACATAATGGCATATTTTATATAGAAGTATTTTGGTTCCTGCGAGACCTGTGGTTCTTGCCCTTGACGTCAGTGCAAAGCCATCATCAGCAGGTAGAGTAGTTGGTAGCAGTGGTTAAGCAAGACCATTGCTCTTAAAGAAAACAGTGGTCTAGAGGTCAATGTGTGTGTAGTGGTGATAGTGGGGGTTTCTGCTGAATTTAGCATTGTGAGAATGTGAGAAACTTTATGATCCAGACAAGGACTCCAAGGACTGTAATATACCTGGTACACAGGTTAAGGGACCCCTTATCTGGCATCTTCAGGATCCAAAGCTAGCTGGATATCCCTGAATTCTGGATATCTATAAAAAAAAAGGCCTCAAGCTACTCCCAAAGGTGCTGAAATCCCTGCTTTAAAGCAGATATTTTTGATTACAGGTTACTTGGGGGGTCCTTGTTTAATAAGCTTTCTAGATGAGGGGTCAAATGTCTGTATTAAATATATGGGCCACCATGACAAAATACATAAGGACGAGAGTTGATTATAATTCTAAATATTTTCACAATAGCAGAATAAATACAAAGGAATACAAGCCAGAATGTCTATTTAGATCAGACATTAGGTTTTGTTGCCACATCAGTCATAAGGGGTGCATAAAGAGGCAAAACATTTATACATCATTATTTTTGTAAACCTGCATAATTATCCTTTAGGTAGCAGTATTACTACTTGCTTGTATATACACCACAGAATCCACACGTTAAACTCCTCATCAATCTATAATGGGTATGCCAGGTTTTAGGGGACTGACTTGTTATTTTTCATGTTTTTATTGAGAGATGCCTTTAGCTCCTTAAATAAAGTTGTCTGTTTTAACAACTTATTTTCCACACTAAAATAGTTCATTCCAGCATGGAAAATACGTGTCTAGGACTGCTGTGCCTGCAGGCTTATACATAAGCTCTTATAACAGTTTATATTTTGAAGGGCCTACAACAATCATGTCCAACCTTCATTCCTCCACCGTTTCATTACATAACAAGGTATGATGGGATGTATAGTCTGATGGCTAGAGTTCCATACAATTGACATTTCATGCCTGCTGTAAACCCTTCAATGATGACCATAAGTAATATGTTTTGCTCAACTCCATGTATTCTTTTGGTTTTGCACCAAATGTGGCCCCACATTGTCTACGTTTTCCATTCAAGGCTAACATTTGTGCATTTGAAAATCCTTGACATACTACAGAGCACATATGTTGCTTCTTTTTTAAGGACTACTTAGATGTATTCCAATTACAGCTTAAATGGTCAGTTCACCCTTAAGTTAACGTTTAGCCGGTTATAGAAGGTCCATTTTTATTTATTTTCTTCCTCTTCTGCCTCTTCTAGCTTCTAAATGGAGATTAATGAGCCGAGAGACAAAAAATTAACATTCTATGCGGCTATAATATTATCTTTATTTTATACTGATAAAAATTTTTTATCAAAGCAATGTCTTTTTTTATAAATGTATAAAAACCCAAGGGCAATAGTGCATGGTGCAATTACAGGCATTTAGCCCACTACAGTTTTACATCTAATAAAAAGTCATGAGAGGTCATTGTGGTGTGGTGTCAGTTGGGCTTATCTTATCGTATCTGATCAGTGTGGCTGCTGCACACGTACAATTCACAATTTGAAATACATGCACATCTCAAGTTGTCTCTCACCCACATTTAGATCTTCCTTGGAACTGCTTGTGTCCCAAGGGTAAAAGAGCCCGTGGGACTCAGGCAGAAGGATAACATGTGTATGACATTGTTTACTGTGCTGCAGCTGAGCATTACCCAGCACACTCTCCAAAGCTAGACAAGTAGTTTTAGACGATAGATTTGTAACCTGTGACCCTGCAACTGCTGCATCCCACTGACAGACAAAGACCAATTATGATTTTATGATAAATCTGTTTTGTAATGTTGAGGGACACAATTTATGTTTTCTCTCACTATACGGAAGTGCTGTCCTTTTTTTTTCTTCATCTGCTCGGATCATTGTCTGATGTACAATATAATCATGAAGGAGATAATAGAAGGATGATGATCTTGGAGGTAACTAATGCCTTTGTAAACTCAGCACATTATTATGTTGTACTATGAAGTATATGCTAAATAAGGTATCATTTTTATAAATTTTTATTGGAAAAAAAGCACTCTTGTATTACAGTGATGTTGATGCTACTGATGATACTGGATCATTACAGAGCTAAGAAAAAGTTTAGTGAAAGGTTGAGCTTCATGGGCTAGTATCTTTTTTGAACCTCAGCTACTATGTTACTAAACGTTTAAGAATGTTATACAGGTGTAAATAGTGCAGTACGCTATGTCATATAAAAATATTAGAATTTTGTCCATTTAAATGTATAGTAGCCAGCAATTAAAGAAATTATTACAAGGAATAGTTTTCATAGTGTGTCGCAGCCATAATGCAGGGTGGAAAAATGTAAATGATCTTTAAAACACTTTTTATGCATTATAGCTTGCTAAGTTACAGAAAACTAAGAAAATTAATTTTTGTCGATAATACTGCACTTCAGTACTGTTTTACATATCAACCTTAACCTTACCAGGAGGAATTACTGTTCTATTCTGGGTAGAAAAGTAAAAATTAGCTCCTTTCTGAAATAGTGTTTTTGTTCCTATATTCTGCATCCAATTAAAGTAAGTTTCGAGCCCCCATTCTTTATTGATTGTATCAATAGGTTTCCCTTCTGTGGAGCAAATGGTTTCAGTCACTGTATGAACAAGTATCTGGGTTAAATTTTAAAATTCTGCCACTTTCTTTTCTGACATGGAACCTGTTTTATGGCTGTGAGCTATGCTTGATGCTGCCAGATCATGTATAGGTGTGTCTGCAAGGGGGATCCTTCATTACTTGTCTTCCTATTACATGTGTATAATTATTTCCTAGAAACAATGTTATAGGCCACAGCTTCATTAGCGATCATAGGATAATCCCAGACTTTTAATATATTATAATGAAGCATATTTACTACCGTGTAACCCACAGCAGCCAGTCAGCAAATATTTTTCATTGGTCTAGTTAAGGTAGAGCAGCAGTTCCTCTGTCCTCAAGGCTGTGGTTCAAATATATGAGTCAGTTAGTAGTGCAGGCAGTCAAATTTACGCATCTACTTAATCCTCCACCTGTCCTACTGTGTGGTTAACTGTAAGATGTACACAGGGGGCCTGAGGCCAGGTTTGAGAACCACTAAGTCAAAATAATGATAGGAAGTCTGGTTGCTGTAAGAGGCACATTTTCACTGTATATGTCCAAAAGCGGGGGGGGGGGGGGGGTTGTCGGTTAAATTTAAGCATTTTCAGAGATATGCCCCTACTGGTTCCCTAGTGTGGGGAGAACATAAATAGTTTTTTTTCTGTATGGAAGACTCGATTTTCACACAGATCATAAAATAGGGTTCTTGTGCATCCCTGTTTCTAATTAATGTATTAGAAATTGTACATGTAACTGGAAGCTGCCATATTGCTATCTTAACTAAAGAGAAGTAAAATAAAAGTAATTAATTTGGCCTATACAGACCCATCTGGAGCGGATCATGTCAACGGCTTGATGCCATCATCCCCTAACATGATTTTCAAACCTGCCCTATCGATATCTAGCTGATAAAATGTTTTCTAAAGATACCTTTACCACTCCTATTTCGTATTGTCATAAATGTGATGAGACTAATGTTTCCCTTGTGTTTGGAGAGAAAAGTCGATGGCGGAGCTCTCCACACTCCTTCCTCTCACCCTCGTCCACCGCATCTATCGCGGGATCTTGGTAACTTTCAGCCGAGTACTTGGATACACTTAGAAGAAACTACCTGCTTGCAGCGCAGGCAGACATATCCACTAGAAGTGGTAGGATTAATATCAATATGCGGCTTTATTTGAACATACACAGTGGTAGGCAAAAAGTGGGTGTACGGTGAACTAATGTTTCCCTTGTCAACTATTTATGGTCTTGCCCATAGGTTAGCCTATTTTTGAGGGAGGTCACTAGTCTCTTGAACATTAGGTTAAAAATAAGAATAGAATTGTCTCCATGTTTTGCTTTATTGAATCTAGATAACAATAAGCTTCTTTCAAATTCTAAGCTAAAACCTATCTCCCACGAAAGAAAGACATTGACAACTCTGTTTTTGGCTGCTTCCAGGAAAGCTTTATTTAATTATTGGATACAAAAAGAGTCCCCCTCGTTATCAGATATCATTTCTTAAATGAACCAGTTAGTTGGCAGGAAGCTTTAAAAGCTAAAACAATAGGGAAGAGTTCCAAAGAGTCCTTTAGACTTATACAGTTTCTTTATTTTGAGATCTACAACTAACTTTGTTAGCTTTTCTATGTTTTTAACCATCAATATTATTAATTTTTGAAAATAACATGCCATTGTACCAATTATAGCACATCCTCTGAGTTTGCATGGAATTTGCTGTCATGTTGATTTCTCTTGTTCATGTGAAAACCAAATAAAATATTTTAAAAACAGATATCTAGCTGGTACCCTACTAGATATTGGTTGTGTAGGCTCTTTGGGACACAAGCCAATAGCAGGGTGGAGTGGTGAGTCAGCAACTAATGCCAGCCTATGTGCAACCAGCTTGAACTACACTTGTATAAATGTTCTCCAGAATCACTACTATTACTGTTAATTTAAATAAGCTGCTGTGTAGCTATGGAGGCAGCCAATCAAATTGGGCTATAGAGCACATGTTTTCATAGAAGATAGACAAAATATATAAACACTTATAATTCTAAATATACAGTACATGTAAGATTCCTTCCTTGTGCTGACAGTAGTGCATTTTATCCTCTCTTTTTACCATGTTATAAGACCACTCCTAAAACAAACCATTTATGTTATGCAGCAATACACTTTTTTAATCTTTGAATTCATGTAGTAGATAGTACAACTGAAACTTCTCAATGTGTCACCAAAGCAAATTATTTGTGAATATTACATGGCTATACAGTATTTGTAATAAATAAAGGCACCCTCTCTGCACAGGGCCCTGGTGGATAATTCCCCACTGAATAAAGAAGCTTCTTTTTGCTGGCAACAAAACTCTAAATTTGCTGTGTAACTCTAGACAGTTGGGATACTTCAGGAGATTGTTATCATTCTTAATAAATTCATCGTCTTGCATCCTGTGTAGATAATGGCATTTATTTAGTGGTCACGGTTTGATGTAAGGGAGGGATCTTTCTATTTCAGTGGTGAAAATATAGCATCTTCAGTCGTTATCGTCCTTTTCCATCTTACACAAATATGTTGAAATCACATGCAAAAAGAACTTTAAAATATTCCTTTGTCAGAGAAATGTTAGGAAATATTGTGTGCAGACTTTTTGCAGAAAAATCTATACTAAGGGAAGTACAGTGCATGGGCAGTTTTTTTTTGGCTTTGTAACTAAACCTCAGGGATTCTTCAGTTCGGATCTCCTCTGTTTTTGGCGAAGGGTAACCACTCTCCCCATCACTGCAGATGATCATTAGACCATCCATTATAAATGGAAGCCAAACTAATTATAAATGTTATTCTCTGATTATTCTCAGTAAAATGCAACTGCACATGTACATTGCACTCTGACATCTCAACTAGTAACTCTGTGTTTTCAGTCCCCTCTGAGTTACAAATCGCTAATGAGACATTGGGGACTTTACTGACTGTACTGAAGTGATGAGTCTGGATATCCAGCTGTAGCTCTACTTTGAAAATCATTACGCCCCACTCAAAAGTTTAGCTCTTGCTATGTGAGCTAACATACATACCAGGACTAGATATAGGACTATAATGGGTACAAGAATAGGATCTATTGTATGGAATGGTTGAGACCTCAGAATTTCCGTAATCTGGATACATTAAGTCTACTAGAGATTGTCTAAACATTAAGGTAACCTAATAGGATTGTTTTGCCGTTATTGTTGAGTAATACAGCTTAGTTAGAATCAATTACAATGTACTGTTTTATTATTACAGAGAAAAACTAAAACCTACTTTAAAATCAGAATTGTTTCTATAAAATGGGAGATAGCCTTCCCCTATATCAGAACTTTCTAGATAATATGTTTCCAGATAAGGGATCCCGTACCTATGTTTTGGAAAAAACTCCTTCGTTCATTTACTGTTTAGATGCTTATTCTGTAACAATCTCTGTTTGAAAGTTAGTTCATATCCTACATATCAGAGGTGCGTTCTATATAATCTCATTGATTTTAAGCCATGCTTATAAAGACCTGGCCCCTGGTTAAATGTTCACATTTTTAGGGCAAGAATATGTCTTATGTTTTTTGTAAAGATGTGCCACAAATCAAAATAACTAAACAAGTTTATGTTCAAATCAGTTTGATGAGATGTGCCATCCCAAGATTATGTGCTCATGACCATCAAATGGGGTTGGATGCCAGCTAGTGAGCAGCTTTGTGTGTTAATTTCAGTCTTGCTAGGTTGGTTACATTGGTTTTCTAACTGTTTTTCTTTGGTTTTCTAACTGTGTTTTCTTGTGGCACCAGATAAGAAGAAATCTGCTTTGTGCAAATATGTGTGTAATACTATGGTTTTAACTAATATTAGGATTATCAAGCCTCCTATAACTAAACTGGAAATGCAATGTTTTCCATTCTCTATCAGCCAATGTCATGTTGAGCATAAAGTGACTTGTAGCTGGTTCAACATGAGTTTTAACATCCTAGGCCAAACCTATACTTTTTTGCCTTAAGATGAGAGAACTTGCATAGAGATGAGCAGGAAAGAAGTTTGAGAAATACACCCATCATTCTGTCAAGTAGTACATTGCTTCTGGCTTTTGATTTCCCAGCTAGAAATTGTCAGTAAGTAGCTGAGCTGCCAAGTATTTATTTGTTTAAACCCTTGGAGCTGAAGCACTTAATTCTTGTACAGGCTCTGCAACATTCCCATAAGAATTGACCTCAGTATTATGTGGAAGCCTCCAGGTTTGAATTCGCACGACAGGCTCTGTCTAAACAGCTCAGCACTGCTCCTGAATGTTGTGGCTTTAACACACTGCTAACGTTTGGACTTTGTTTTGTACACATACAATTTATGTTGCATTTTTGCAGGGGTCTGGAAATGTGTTTGAGTTTGGATCTCCTTTTACTGGAGAAAGCATGGAACTTTATGTAGATGCCACATACTTTCCTAATCACACTTTTTTTTGCAAAGTTGATCTACAATATTTACGTTTATTTCTGTAGCTCATCTTACAGTCCAAATGAAGTCAAGGGGGTTTAGGTGTTCTTGGTGTTTTTCGTGGCCCAGGAGCTGTAAAATAGCTCCACTTGTTTTATTAGCATTTAGAATATTTAAAAAGTATATGTTGTTCACTGTGGCCCAGTAAACAATCAACTGTAAAGTATCCAAGGGCAGAACTAACACAGAGTTTGTCGTTGTTCATACCTTTCTTTGCTCCTGATTGCACAGATTTGTAATGAACAGTGTTCTAATTGCCTTTAAGAGTCGTCTTACCAAATAAACCGTGTGAATTCAGGAAGAGTCAGTTACTAAGAGGATTGCTCAAATAGGGTAAGGACAGACTGATAGTTAGCACTTTCATAATGATGAGATGGTTGTCACATTCCCTTATCAAATGTAAGATGTTGTGAAACCATAAATGAAACAAAAAAGGTCTTCTCTCTCTCTTTTAAATAAACTCTTGATGCCAGATATCCCCGACATATAGCACCACGGTTTTGGTGAAGGCAGGTACTTTACAGGATCGTGACTACGAGAATTATTGCCTTGCATAGCACCCCTGATATGCTTTAAACGGTTAGGGCAATGACAGACTTGTCTTCTCCCAAAGGCAACCAATCCCCACTCCTCTGCATTACAAGATATTTTTGGACGCTTTTCTGCTTGCAGAAGAGGCGGTCTTCTGCTAACCACAAAGAACTACATGTGCCATTACCCTTATTCTTAGCAGCTTCAACATATTACATTTTCTCTACTTAAATGAGCAAAGTATCACATTTAAGGACCAGTCCTTTTGGTGTAACTCAAGCATGGGACTAATTTGCATAATCCTGAAGAATTTCCAGCTGTTTTTTTGATAGCTTACCTAAAAGAAAAATTTTAAGACTAAATACACATTTGTCAGATCAAAAATAGCATGCAGAAACTGACAATTACTTTTCACTGTTTTAAACTGTTAATTCTCAAACCATCATGAACTCTTAATGAGCGCTGTGCATTGGTTCCACTTGTAAATAGTTAATCAGCCCTATGTTTATCCAGGGACCCAAAAATATAATACAGAGACCCAAATATATAATAAGAACCTGGGAAAAGGAAAAATCATATATTACAGAAGCTGAACTAAATTTTGCTTAAAAATGTCTGGTTCATTTGAAAAGTAAAACAACATTTCATAATGGGACATGGCCTGTATGCTAATAAAGTCCAAAATAATTTAGAGGAGAACAATATGTAAGTAATGTGAAAGATGAACAATCTTTTTTAAAATGACATGTATAATTCATAAGAAAAGCAGGCATTACTGAGTTCTAAGCAGACAATCAGGCTAGAAAGGTCAGTTGGTATTTATTCATGACCAAAGTGTATCACATATTGCTTTATACTTTATATCCATAAACAGTACAAAAAATTTAACTAATGCATATAACCCTTGGTTTGAGTGAATGCTCCATAACACACAGTTCATCCAAGACCACGTGTATGAAGCTTCTGTGGTTATTTCATGCTTAGGAGTTCATCATTGGTTTTGCTGTGTAACTTAGATGCTTTCTGCACAGCAAAGAGGAGATCCCTCTTGCAGCATTTATCCTCTATGGAGATTTGCTGTTCGCCGTTCCATCCCTGTGGGAGAGAATACAGGCACATAACAAGCATTGACGGCAGGATCTATAAGTGGAAGGAAGGATGGAGAAAAGCTCATCTGAAAGATGGGCCTGCGTGAGGTCAGACTCCCCTAGTTTGTGTACTTGCGTGGATTCTGCAACACTATTTGTGGGCACGAATGTAGAGACCTCAAGAAGCCAGGTAAATAGGCTGTGGCATATATCTGCCAGCTGTTTTGTCCAAATGGAAAAGTGCCAGGGCAGCAAGAAGCAGTTTTGGGGGTAAGAAGTTTTGGTTCCTTACCAAGAAGAAACCAAGTTGCTTTATCTGAAATGTAATCTGTTTTCTGTGTAGTGTTTTGTTTAAGCTAATGCTTTAATGTTCATTTACTTGTTTTACATAAATGCAGCATTAATTTATTCAACATTACCCTGTGAGAGTGTGCTTTGTAACTGCTACTATTTTAGTTACATATTTGAACCTTTGTATCACCAGTTGTCTGGATTTGAGGGTGTTTTTTGACATCCTTTGTACATTTTTATTGGCATGTTATATGAAAACATGGGCATTTCCAATAAATTATAGCAGCCAATAAGCTTTTTATTCGTCAAGTACAATTAGAATAATGAAGCAAGTATCCATGACAAACCTTGTTTATGTTAATATATATCATTATAGATTTATAGATGTTAGGTAGATTTTAATAGAAATCCTTTGCTTTCCTAAGAGGGACCCATATGATAAAGGCAAGATCTACCCCTAGAGTCTCTATAAAAGAAGCCCATTTAAAAATATATTTTCATATAAATAAATCCATTTTTATACAAAATATATTTTGCTAATATGTGTCAGTGGATTATCTCAAACTGAGAACTACAATTTAAACAACTAAAGTCCATCCCTTGGACTTGTAGGAACCACCTGGCTCACACACAATCATAGGGCTAGCTTACATTAACCAATGAATGGACGGAGGTGTGTCTTTTTCTTCCATGCATATTTCTATCACAGTTAATTTTTGGCTTAGGTAATTTTAAGCAAGCTGATGCAGGCCATGAAAATCTGCGTCTGAAAGTAAAATGGAAATATTTTTTGAAATGTTTATGACAAATTGATATTTCTTTCAGAACATCTAGATCCCCCTTTAAGCTCTTTGACAACCAGAATGGTTTTCAGAATATTGTTGTTTTCCCTGTCAGCGGCCAAGAAATTTTAACAACCCAAAGAGAGAAATTAGAGTTTTTTACTGCACTTTTCACAGACAAAATTATTGTGACTAATGTACCCCATGTTGTAAAACATAAGGAAATTATAAGCCACAGAGGAGTTCCATGACCATATACCAAAGCTGAAAGGCCGAGTGCTTTTATTCAGGTCATGGAACTATGAGGTTACTGCTAATAATCTTGTATTTTACAACAGGAGGTACATTATTATACACAAGTTTCAGTGAGTAATGTGACAGAAATTACATCACTAAGCAACGATTATAATTGATAACGTCACTAAGAGCCCTTTATAAGGATAACATTTACAGGATAGTCATGGCTATTGTGTTTTATATTTCCTTAGTTCCCTGTTCATCATTGGTTTCCTTCTATCATACCCTAAATACCATTGAGCCACATAAGTAAACATAATTGGCACTGCTTTTTGTGCCAGGATCTAGGGACCCATTATATGTTTTGCATTCAGTCTGGAAAAGGCATTCTGTCCATTTACAGATGCATGGGTTTGATTGAAAGTCTAAAGTGCTGTGTTGCACCAAGAGTGGAATATAAAATTAAGGGGTTAATCGATACGTTAGACATTTATCTGCCATCTCTCCTTGCTTAGCTTTGCTGTCTGGTATCACAGTGATTAAAGCAGCACTAACTCAGAAATTGAAAATGCTGCGTATGCAGTTACATATAATTTTCACTTAATCTGCACTTTTGAAAAATCTGCATCTTTTCTATTTTTTTCTTTGGTCTATCATGCAATTTTATTTTACATTTCAGAGCATTCTCGACCACACCATGAGGTATTGTATAGGCAACAGATAAAGGTAGATAATAGAGCAGAAGTTAAAACTTTCAAATACAAAAAGGACCTTCATTTATTTGTATTTATTTTTTTACATTTAACGATGAGTAATTTACAAACTTGGTGCTACAATTCTTTTAATACTGAATACAGAGTATTTCTGTGGGAGTTTTCCACAGAGCATACACCTTTTTACCGTAAGCTATTTTTTAACTATTTTCCCTGTATAGGGAAACTAACTAAGTGAACGAACTTGTTTTTATGAAAATTCATGTCCGTGACCCACTGAGAACTATTCTGTCATTTACTTGGTTTAACAAGGATTCAAATACAATTAGTTTGTCATTTAACATATTAAGGGTTTCTTTTATCAAAGGTCGAGTGTTTACCTTGAAAAAACTAGAAACTTGAATGATATCTTATTTAAGAAAAAACTGGAATGGCAAAAACCTGATTCTGTGAGTTCTAGTCCTGCAACCCAAAAACTTTAATTAATTAATTAATTAATCGAGTTTTTGGCGAAAAAAAATCAAATCGCTCGAGTATTTCAAGTTTTTGGGAAAATCCTCTGAAAAAAATTGAACAGCAGGCATTTAACATCTTCAAATGGTTCAAGGGACCTCTGCCATTAACTCCTATATGACCTTGACAGGTTTAAGAAGGTATATTTTTGGATTCAAGCTAAATCCAGAGTCTGGGCATAATAAATTTAGAATATTCTAATTTTTTTGTTTAAAAACTCTAATATTTGAGGGGTTTTTTTTAAACCCGAAAATGTGAATTTTGATCAATACAAAAAAATACAACTTGGAAACTCAAATTTTTGTGGGAAACAAAACTCGAAACTTCTGCCCCTAAGTGTTCTTAATACATTGTAAATGATTTGTACCTGTACCTTAGGGAGTGATGGAAATATATAAATAATGACCTCTTTTGAGGCTAACTTCTTTGCTGGAGTATTGTAGATTGGATTCTAATGGAACTACTACATGACCTTTAACACATTGAGTTCTGTAGACAGTTCCTGGGCCTATCAACACTATATTCACATTGTTTCCATTTCATTTTTTAGAAAACAGACCAATAACCACATTTACTACAATTACTTCTCACACCTTTGTTTTTTAACGCTATATTCTAAACAGTACTTTAGTACTTGTTTTCTTTATCAACTTGGCAATTTTATGCATAATCCCTTATTAACACACAACTGATAATTGATATAATACAAATTGTTTTCAGGACAATCTTGTGTTTAATTTATCATGGGACTACTACTGCATTGCACAGGATATAATTTGCTCTGTAACTGTCATTGGTAATATCCTATATATAATAACAGTTAATTATAATAGTTTTCAGACACTGTGTTGTAAATGATAAAATATTGATTCTTTCAGCAAACTCAGTGAAGATGGAGATGCAAAGTGATGATGAAGGAGAGAGGAAGCCTCTTCGTCGAGACACACCACTGCAGTTACAAGATGATGAGAGTGGTCTAGAAGAGCCCTTGATTGATGCTAATGGGATCTCAGACAGCCACAGCAGTCAGGACATGCCCCTTGATGGTGGCATCCGGCTGCCGAATGGTAAACTGAAATGTGACGTCTGTGGCATGGTTTGCATTGGCCCCAATGTGCTAATGGTCCATAAAAGGAGTCATACGGGTAAGCAGCCTGAAGCCAAACTGCCTGTAGCATCTGATGTTAATATTACCTGATACTATTGCCTGTTATTGCTTCGTATAATCAACTTTTAAAAGCAGGTTACACCCTTTGTTAAACTAAACCAAAGAATGTTAAACACTGCACATGTTTGAAGATAAGAAGGTTGTGATGTCATTGGTGGTAAAGGAAGGTTATCATTCCCTTAGCTGTGCTTGCTCTGAAGCCACAAAAACCTCTCCTAATGTTTGAGAAATTAAAGAGTTTGTCCAAGGGAAGAGTCCATAGAAGCCCACCTCCTGATCAAACACACCAATCATTTAAACATTATCTCATTTAAACCTCACTTGTTTATTTTGTAACATTTCACGGTGATACTTTACAAGGGTGTGCACTGCATTTGAAGTAACTTTGAGCGATATACATCTCTTGGAAATAAACATGCTACACTGTATAGCAATGTATTATTTATGGCTAATACCCAATAAAGACCATCTCTAAAGAAAACTGTGTAATAAATACACTGATGTTTGGAAGATGGAGTAATAGAGAACAGACAAGATGCCATAATGTGGCATACAGAGTGGCATGTTTACTTTCTAAATTGAGTGTAACTTTGGCATGCATGCACTGCTAATCATTATGAGATTGGAAACTAAGGGGGCTGCATGTGTCCCTTATAGTGAAGTAGTTACATTTCTGTCTATTCTGTGATAAGATCATGGTCTGCTGCAGAGCTGCTTTAGATTATCTTTATATGAGTGTGCCAAGGGTACATGGTATCATAGCAAAAACAATGTTTTTCCAGATACAAACTTTAAATTAAAGAAAAGGATGTTAAAACAAAATTATATGCAAATTAACACTGTCTTGCCATGTTCATTTGGATCCTCTATGGGAAGCAGATGTGTCATAAAGAGCCAACTTTATCCATGAAATAGATTTCTGTAAAATAGAAGAGCCATCTTTAAGAAACAGATATCATTGTTAGTCCCAGAAATTTGTAATTGTAAATACCTTATTTTAAAGGGTAGAGTAGACATATATATATATATATATATATATATATATATATATATATATATATATATATAGATATATATATAAATTCTTTTCGCTGTGTGCACCAATAACAAGTTTCTTATGTATATATATATATATATATATATATATATATATATATATATATATATATATATATATATATAAAAAAAGAGATATTGCCGCACAACCCTCTTGGTTTCTGGGTGCAAGTAGTCAAAAAGGCACTGCCAAAGTAGCCAATATCATAGAAAAAATAAAAACTGACACAGCACTCCAAGTTTTGTATGCAAAAAAAGATATATTTTGTAGAAAAACATACCAAAGCCCATAGGGCGACGTTTCGGGGTATACAAACCCCTTTCTCAAGCCAAGGGCAGCATTCAAGTAACAAGCATTGGTTTACACCTATTTATACAAGGTAACACAGGAAGTTACATATGGAACATGACATCATTATCGATCCTCACACATTAACCCCTTAATTGCTTAATGTTATCCATGCAGGCATATAACAACTCAGCGTTAGTCCACTGCATATCCAAATCCAGCTAAAAAGAAACAAAACAAAGAATAAAAAACAGAAATGAGACCAATGTTTATCCCATCATAGAAATACATATAGGTCATAGTCTCTATTAAGCCCATTTGGGGCCAATGTGTTTAATTGGTGTATCCAACATACCTCTCTTTTCCTCAGCAATAGCTCTCTATCACCCCCCCGTCTGGGGGAGGTTACACATTCCAGAACCATATATTTCAAATCTGTATCCATTATGTGGAGAAAGGACACAAGGATACAGATTTGAAATATATGGTTCTGGAATGTGTTCTCTATGATGGGATAAACATTGGTCTCATTTCTGTTTTTTATTCTTTGTTTTGTTTCTTTTTAGCTGGATTTGGATATGCAGTGGACTAACGCTGAGTTGTTATATGCCTGCATGGATAACATTAAGCAATTAAGGGGTTAATGTGTGAGGATCGTTAATGATGTCATGTTCCATATGTAACTTCCTGTGTTACCTTGTATAAATAGGTGTAAACCAATGCTTGTTACTTGAATGCTGCCCTTGGCTTGAGAAAGGGGTTTGTATACCCGAAACGTCGCCCTATGGGCTTTGGTATGTTTTTCTACAATATATATCTTTTTTTGCATACAAAACTTGGAGTGCTGTGTCAGTTTTTATTTATTTTTTCTATATATATATATATATATATATATTCAAATTTGTACATAAAGGGGTTGTTCACATTTAAATTAACTTTTAGTAGAGAGTGATATTCTGATTCAATTGGTTTTCATTCATTCATATTCCAGTCTCTTATTCAGATCAATGCATGGTTGCTAGGGAAATTTGGACCCTAGCGACAAGTTCGCTGACATTGCAAACTGGATAGCTGCTGAATAAAAAGCAAAATAATTTAAAAAACCCAAATAACAATTTTATTAAATAACAATTTTTTAAATTATTTTGCTTTTTATTCAGCAGCTATCCAGTTTGCAATGTCAGCGAACTTGTCGCTAGGGTCCAAATTTCCCTAGCAACCATGCATTGATCTGAATAAGAGACTGGAATATGAATAGGAGAGGCCTGCATAGAGAATTGAGAAATACAAAGTAGCCATAACAATACATTTGCAGCCTTATAGAGCATTTGTTTTCTAGATGGGGTCAGTGATCCCCATTTGAAAGCTGGAAAGAGTCAGAAGAAGAAGGCAAATAATTAAAAAAAACTTTAAAAAAATAATTAATGAAAACCAGCGATGAGTTGCTTAGAATTAGCCATTCTATAACATACTAAAAGTTAACTTGAAGGTGAACCACCCCTTTAAGATGTAGACTTCTTGACAATGCCATTCTGCATCAACTCACCCTCTTTATTTTTCTTTGACCATCTAACAACTGGAAAACAATAAATAAAGAATACACAGAAATACAATAAGACAGGTATTTAAGAGGAAGTCACCTTCTGATTTTCGAAAAAGATGGATCCTGCTAGCACTGTCCAACCTTCCTTCTATAGGGTCGACCTTTTGTTTTTGGCATAAATGTTGGCTCTTTTGAAAGTGTATCTATATTTTAACCCTCTTAGCAGCAGGGGTCCTAACTTTATTGCTGTTGCTGTATTAGAATTCCCAGCACTGAACAACTAAAGGTGTAGTATAAAAGCAAGGAAGTATCTCCACCCTACAGTTTCCTCTTGATTTGTCTGCAGTTAATTTGTGGAGTCATGGAATATCACTAGTGTTGGACCCTAGTTTTGTTCAGGCATCTGTGTTTGTGGCAGCCATCCTAATGTTAGCTACTGGTTTACCATTTCACAGGATTGAGTGAAAGTCAAACCCACAAAAAATTCCAGTGACTGATGAACTACTGCTACAATGCTTTAACAAGTAAATAGAAATGGGAGGTTTGAGACATGGTGGGAGCTGCAGAAGAGTAAAGATTCAGGTCCTTAGTGTGGTCTTTCAAAAGGGTTGATTATTATTGAAAAGCTTTGAGAGAATGTTAAGGGAAATATTGAAAGTAGTAATTTATTTGTATTATCTTATTGACCCCTTGGAATATGACAGAATGTCTGTGTGTGTGTGCTTGCAATACTTCAGGTAATATGACAATCGGATTCTTCAGGCATTTAGTTAAAGACACAAATCAACACCTTACATATTGGAGCAGAGGACTGACTAGACATGTGCAATGTATCCTCTCTTCAATAAGACAGGTGGCTTTCAGTGCGTTGCTATTGGAAAGAAGGCTGCTAAACCTCAGTTTCCCTTTCGTAAAAGCAGAAACAAAACTTGTATTGTATGTTACCTTTTATTGGACCAACTTTTAAATTGGCTTTAGGAACTACATATATACAAGTATGTGATGTTAACATTCTATTAGACATGAAAGCCTATACAAGTGTATTCCAATAAGCGACATTTACTTTTGTACTCTTAGACTGCTTCACTTGAGTATACTGTTTTGCAGCCATTGAGCAGGCCCATCAGGAGGCTTCGCAAAGTGATTGCTATGTCCAAACTACTGTGACATTGGTGGTCTTTATATATAATTTGTGATTTGTGAGAATTAGCAGTCTACATAATTGTGTAATGAATAATTCACTTCTTACTGGACAATATGTCCTGAAATGTATATATCATACACTTATATACATTATATAAATCATTATACTTACTTTGTGTTCTGCTACAGCTCTCTCTAAAATGATTTGAGTTCAAAGATATCATCCATTTGTTGGCTTATTCTTTATCTGTAGGTTGGATTGAACCTTCATCTGTGGTTTTGGGTTCAGTGTCCCACTTGTCATTTTTAAGGGCCCTGGTTTTGTGTCTACCTAGGTGAGCGGCCATTCCACTGTAACCAGTGTGGAGCATCGTTCACTCAAAAGGGCAACCTTCTTCGCCACATTAAGTTACACTCTGGGGAGAAACCTTTTAAATGTCCATTCTGCAGCTATGCATGTCGGAGGAGAGACGCACTTACTGGCCACCTCAGAACACACTCCGGTAAGTCATTCATATCTTCATCTCTTTGCATATATCTAGGCCATAAAGGTCAGGACTGATTACAATATAGTTCTTTATACTCTTGTAAAACCTGCAGCACACTGGTGGATTAATCTGTAAAGACATTTTACAAGTATAAGAGCTCTAGTGGCACAAAATTGCTCTATAGTGATCATCCAAGAAGCACATCTGCTCTCTAATTCCAGATTCAAATCGAAGTACTGCAGGATACAAGGTCACTTGGGAGGGGAGGGTGCAGGAAACATGTTGACTAAATTTGGCCATACATGGGCAGATTAAAGCTGCAGATATCGGTTCTTTAGACAGATTCGGCAGTTTATCTGCCAGTGTGGGGGGGGCTCCCGGCTGGTCCTCCCGGGCAGATATCAATCAGGCAAGTTTGATTTTTTTCTGCAATCCAGGACTGCATCGGCTACTTGATGTGGTCCTGCGACCCATCGCTGCCCATTTGCAGCATTGTAATCCGATCGTTCGGATTCACTCGATATTGCCCAGCCATTAGTGGGCATATCTGGTTAAGATCGGCTCGTGTTACAAAAGTCTTAGTTCCCCAGCAAAGACAGGTCTGTTAATCAGCTGGCTTGTCTAAGCCACCAGGGCAGAGAATAGAAAGAACAGGCAAACACTGATTTCAACAGCAATACATATACTGTACAAAATAAAGCGTAGAAAATTTGTAACAATTTGCAAAGTTGCTTTGAATTGTGTTTTCTTTTATTGGGAAAAAAAATGTTTGGGTTTATATTCCTTTAACCGGGACTCACTTGATAAAAGGCGACCTAGGTATGTAGAATTGTTCTGCCAGAGAGGAGAGCTGGCACTCTAGATTCTTTTTCAGTGATGGTCTAGGTTTGGAAGGTGAACACTGGGCTATTTTTATTTTTGCTTAACACTTTGCCAATTAAATGGGTCTTTATTAGTACTGTTCTTATTTAAATTAAACCTCTATCAGTGAAATGCTAGAATACTAGGACAAATATAACATTTGCTAGAGTATGTATATAATTCATAACACAATTTGATGAAACCAGGGTAGAATGGGCACATTGCCTATTAAAAATACTAGTGTAGGTGGACTGCGGATGCAGATTGATTTCATTTTGTTGAGTACAAGTAAGTTGTTCTTGGGTGTTCCTGGTTTTTGTTATCGATAACCACAGACCTGTATAATACATGTATAATGTACCTTTCCAGTTGCTGGGAGCTATACCCCCTAGCATGCTGGGAGTGGTGATTCACAATATACGTTTGTGTGTGGGTGAACTTGGATTTTATAAAGCACACGTCAGAAAAAATTTGAATAATGTTCCTATTATTAACTCGATTTTGCCAAAGGCAATGAAAGAATGTGTTCTTTGGATACAGAACACATTAGTAACATGTGTAGGGCAACCATTTTCTTTTCACTTTCCTGCATACAGCAGAGGAGTATCTCCTCAGTTTTGATATTGTGTATTTGTCAGGACCCCACTAGCCATTGTATAAGCATGGGCCTCCAGAAGCTATCTTCAACATGTCACTCCCAGTCTCTTACTAAACCACGTTTTCTAGCATGGCTGCCATTGAAGTGTTGGAATTATAGCTCAGCAATAGTTAGAGAGCCTCAAAGTGAAGATTGCAGTGTCTCCCTGAACCAAATGCAGACCTAACAAACCTAACAAAACTTTTGTTTTGACTTAAAGCAGGGAAAGTGGCAATAATTATCACCCCTTCTGTCCCCACTCTGGTTATTGAAGTGTGTATGTTATATAGGGTTATTTTATCTTTTCTCGTTAAAAGAAGCCAAGGGCCTTGTCAAATAAGCAGTGTTTTAACATAGCACCACTTAGGAGCTGCAGCCCAGAACACCCAAGGGGACTCTTAAACATAAGCACAGAAAAAAATAAATTGTATAATAAAATGCCTGTGTCATCTCTCTCAGATGTGCTTAAGCAATATCCCTGAGGGATTAAAACCCAGCCGAGAGGGAAAAAAATCCTGCTGGTGAGGGAGTGTTTGTCCAGCAGCATTCCTAGTGTGAGCTAGTTTCACACCCAGCAATCTGACTGCTGTTTCTTAAGCAAAAGAATGCCTGTAACTTGCCACTCTAATTGGGGCCTATTAGGCCTACAAACACTACAAAGTACTACCTGCAGCACAACAGCATAATTGTCTGGCACTGGTAAAACATAACATTGTTCTCTTGACTAGCCAATAATCCACTGGATTTCTTCTTCATCTGGTACAGAAGCTCACAGGTCTTTTTTATTATTTAACAACAACAACAGGAATGTGTTCATGAACTGACATATTTATCAAAGCAGATCCTCAGAATGTGTTCAACTGCAAAACACTATGGATGTCATGTAGTTAGTGTAGGATTGGTATCTTTTTATGAGCGGTACTGATCAGTACCAAAATTATACCAAATTAAACCAACCTCAGAATTTCCAAAATGTAATATCCATTATTTTTGCTTTCTACAGTTGGCAAACCTCACAAGTGCAACTACTGTGGTCGAAGCTACAAGCAGAGGAGCTCTTTGGAGGAACACAAGGAGAGGTGTCACAACTACTTGCAAAATGTTGGGATGGAGGCTGGCCAAGGTATTGTGCACCATGGTGAGTGCAATTTCCATATGTCTGGGTAACACAGTCAGTAAATAGTACACCAGGAATGCCAAGTTATTACCTTCCATCTGTTGTGTATTATAACTCTAGAGACATCCTCAGCCACCTTCTGCATTACAGTACAGCTAGGAACACCATACTGTATTATTATTAACATGTATTTATATAGTACCAACATATTGCGTAGCACTGTAAAGTAAATGTGATTATACAACTAAATCACATGAATTCTATACATAGAACATATGGAGTTACATACATCACAATCAATACTGGTACAAAAGGTGAGGAAGTCCCTATGCAGAAAGAGCTTGCACTCTAAAGGGTAGGGAGTAATACACAAGGTGTGGGAGTGGGCAAGATCGAATTAAGTGGGTGAGAAATGTGGTACTGTGTGTGGTGTTGCGTTTGGTAGTTAAGCCGAGTGAGGGTAGGCTTCTCGAAATAATTGCGTTTTAAGAGATTTCTTGAAAGCAGAAAGGTTGGGAGAAAGTCGGACAGACTGTGGGAGAGAGTTCCAGAGAGGGGTGCAGCCCTTGCAAAGTCTTGAATGCGAGCATGTGAGGAGGTAATGAGAGAAGAGTTGAGTAACAGGTCAGTAGAGGAGCGTAGTAAGCGGTTGGGTGAGTATATAGAGATGAATTCAACGATGTAGGGTGGGGCTGAGTTATGAAGTGCTTTGAATGTCAGGGTCATGAATTTGATTCTGAAAGGTAACGGAAGCCAGTGCAGGTATTGACAGAATGGCGTGGCAGAAGAGGAGCGGTTGCTGAGGTGTATGAGCCTTGCAGCAGTGTTCATTATGGACTGGAGAGGTGACAATCTCTGGAGGGGAAGGCCAATTAAAAGAGAGTTACAGTAGTCTAGACGTGATATGACGAGAGAGTGAATAAGAATTTTGGCAGCATCTTCGGTGATGAATGATCGTATTTTGGATATGATCCTTAGGTGGAAGTGACATGATTTAATAAGTGACTGGATATGAGGAGTGATTGACAGGGCAGAATCTAGGATAACCCCAAGGCACCGGGCCTGGGAAGAGGAGGTGATAGTGGAATTGTTAGCTATGATGGATACTTCCGGGATGTTACTGGTGTTAGTTGGAGGAAAGAGAACCATTTCAGTTTTAGAGAGGTTTAATTTAAGGTAGCGTTGTGACATCCAGGTAGAGAAAGCGGACAGACAGGAGGAGATGCGAATTAGGAGTTCAAGGTTGAGATCAGGAGATAAGAGATAGATCTGAGTATCGTCAGCATAAAGGTGGTAGTGGAAACCATACGAGTTGATTAATTTGCAGAGGAAGTATAGTAAGGGTCCCAAGACAGAGCCTTGAGGAACTCCAACAGAAAGAGGTAGGGGAAAAGATGCTACTCTGTTGTAGGAGACACTGAAGGAACGATTGGTGATGTAAGAAGAGAACCAGTAAGTGCGAGTAGGTTAAAGGAATTTGCAATGAAATGTTTTTGTATAGCGGTGAGTTTGTTGCAAACAGGTCTGGCATTTCAGAGAGCACAGGAAAGATTAACTGGGTTTTTGGGTATAGGAGTAAGAGTTCTGTACTGTTGGAATTTGCACCGAAGAGAAGGAGCTTGTGGCCGTGTTATAACTGGGATGGGGTAAAGGCCAGGGTTTGGGGAAATGTCCCCAGCTGCCAGCAATAGAAAGGAAAGATAGACTGAGAGCAGGATTTGTAAGTTCTTAGTTTGTATGAAAAAGAGGAGTTTCGTGGAATAGCTAAACAGAGTACTTTATAAACTTCATTTGTGGAGAGGGAAGGAGAGGAGAGTAGAGAGGCTGAGATTTGTATAGAACTCTGACTTGATGGGGGAGGTAGTGAAAAATATTTTATAAAGCATGAGAGTGAAAGGAGGAGAAATACAGGATAAAGCATGTTTGGAGTAAGACATAACAAACTGGCAGGTACAAACAAATCTGTGTTCTTCTTATCCCAGCTGGTTCAAAGTTGATAGAAGATAATCCGGTTCCTTTTGCCTTATCAAACTGCCTTGTATAACTGCCATTTCCAAGCAATATTAGCACTCGTGCCATCCCTAATACTGGGTCTGAATTTATTTGTAGCTGATTGGGAAAACCAGAGCCTAATTGACTAATTAATCATTTAACCAGCTAGCAAAGGGCAGAGTTTTACAGACACCAAAACCAGGTTTGGGGCTATAAAAATATCTCTTGTTCACTGAGGAGTGGACACAGATGTGTGCTTGAGATATTTACCAAAGAACTAAAGCAGAATAGGACTAACAGACAGAAGTTATTGAGGTTACCAGATACAAGTATTGATATAAGCTGTGTTACCAGAATAAGCAGTTTATAGCAGTATATAGCAGTTGCAAGCATATGGATAAGCTGTGTTACCGGAATAAGCAGTATATAGCAGTTGCAAGTATATGGATAAACTGTGTTACCAGTATAAGCAGTATATAGCAGGAACAAAGAAATGTGGTTAATTAATAGTTAGGAATCATTACCCATTAAAGGCACATTATATTCTTTAAGTGTCAAGGATCCACACTGCCAGATTTCTACCAGCTTATGAGTTCATGGAGGTGGGAGAATACTGGGAGTTGTGTCACCACAGCTAAAACAAAAATTTTTGCTTTCCTCACAGTACTGTGTGTGCTTGTGAGTGTATAAATACTCTTTTACCTACCAGATAAACATTTTAGTAAGGGCGCATATGCAAGAGTGCATTTCTGCTTGGGTGAAAACACTACTTGCTTTGCTGATTCCTAAAGGAAAATGCCCACCTGTGTGATAAGGCCAGTAAATAGGGGATGGGCAACCATGTGCTCTGCCTATTTACGATTTTGAAGGCAGTGTTCATGGAACATTTACTCTTTTACTGACTCTACCAGCCAGACTCATGCAAATGTAAGGATAGGGAAGTGAATTTGTAGCTCTCTGCTATTATAGTGAACTCTTGATTTATATTGCTTGGTGCACAGGCCCGCAAAGGTCTACGGAAGTATTTGCTCTACTGAGAGTACATTTCAAAAGACTTGTGTGATCCATATGCACTGTTTTAGTTTTTGTTTGTTCTCAGTTTTTTTTTCTAAATACTGTACTTTTTTTTTTTTTTTTAAAACTTTTAAAACAGTGAAATTTTGTAATTTGTGGGCTTTTTTTTTTTTTTTTTTTGCACTTGAATATATTTTCATGGGCTATTTTGTAGCTTTTGATAGACAAAGGTTTTCATGGCTCCCTTTTAATTTCTTGCAGAATATTAATTGCTCGAAGCAGAGGATGCTGCAGTAATCCTTGTATATATTGCTTTGCAGCATGGCATAGCATAATTCTGCTTCTTATATTTAAGTAATAATATAATTAATATAGCCATGTATTACAAATAAGGGATTCCAAATGTAAAGATTGTTTGATTATTTAAAGGATTTTCGCATTTTACAGTTTTTACATTATCATATGTATGTGTATAGACAGTCATGGAACAATTCTGTGAATTACATCCTAGCATATATAGATTGTTTTATTTTACAGTTTTCTGGGCTGCTTTGCCCTGGCATGCATTGTAGAAGGTGCAATAATGTAACATAATATGAGCAGCACCTAAGGAAATGAAAAATGCCCTGGCAGCTTAATATCTGAAAATTCAGTTTCACATACAGTATGTGATGCTTTGTTATATGTTGTGTATGCATTATTGTTAATATACAAGGCTGTAGCAAAGATGAAAGCATAACTCTAAGGGCTAGTCCACACGGGGAGATAGCCACGCGTTTGCGGTCGCGGCGACAAAGCGCCTCGCCAGTCGCCGCGACCGGCGCAGGCGACAGTTTTGTATGGGCGCCTATGTAAAAACGCCTGTGCTAACCACACGAGGCGATGCGCTTTTCAACAGTCGCCTGAAAAAGCCTGGCGAGGCATTTTCAGGCGACTGTTGAAAAGCGCATCGCCTCGTGTGGTTAGCACAGGCGTTTTTACATAGGTGCCCATACAAAACTGTCGCTTGCGCCGGTCGCGGCGACTGGCGCGGCGCTTTGTCGCCGCGACCGCAAACGCGTGGCTATCTCCCCGTGTGGACTAGCCCTAAAAGGTGAGGCAGCATTGTGTCATCCTCAGTATTTTGACAGAAAGTGTAAAAAAGTGCAGAATTTGCTTACGGAAACCCATAGCAACTAATCTCTTACCGACTCACTGTTTTGGAGCTCACATACCTATAGGGTATTTAGATTCTTTTTTTTTCTAAATAATATTATTTACTAAGTCTATAATATTTAGGTAAATATCGCAATCAATAGAATTTCATATATAAGGGAAATATCAGGAGAGTACACCTCCTAAGGGCACCTTTAGCACACTGTTGGTTTCTTTACAACAATAGCAAATAACACAAATAAAAGCAGATGATAGCTGCGAGTAGTCCATTAGTCCATATCACATTGATATATACCGTAATTTCAAACGTATGGAAAAGATGTGACCTCTCCCTTATAGGGCTGTCACCAGCCTCTAGTTTTGGTGTAGGATATGTCATTGACATTCTTACTGTATGGTGTATGTGCTCCGTCCTTAATATTTTCTGTTATTTAGATTAAGTTTCATATTTGGACAAGCAAGTATACTGTACATGAAAGATAACTGATACAGATGTTGAGTTGCACCAGAGCAGAAACTCATAGTAATCAATCATACATGCATGCTTTCATATTCTAACCTACACTATTTTATTGTACATGTGGCACATCATGCCCCTTTGCTGACAATTCTTGTTTTGCACAGCAACACATTCCTGGAAATAGTTTCTATTATTGGTAGTTATCCCATGGGTTACTGCAGTGGGGCAATTTAGCAACTTTGTCAGTAACCAAGTCCTTTTCTACTTGATCTCCATGAAACCTAGTACTTTTTTCCCCCAGAATAAGGGCAGAGGTGGCAGAATGCATTCCTTGTGCTAATTTTTATAGTGACATAGTAGTTATTGGTCAGATTCTGCAGCTTATCAGCTATTGGATATCAACAGACATCTGCGTCTTGTTTAATGGAAAGTATCAGAAAATCCATTTAGCATTTTTCTTCTAATAAGAGAGTGTCAATCTGACGTGACATTTTGGTTCTGTGTAGCATCTCCTATGGACGAGTGTAAGAATCCAGAGACCATGATGGAAAACAACATGTCTCTAATGCCATTTGAGAGACCGGCTGTTATAGAGAGACTTGCCAGCAACATGGGGAAGCGTAAGAGCTCCACCCCACAGAAGTTTTTGGGTAAGCATTGCTTTTTTTCTAATCAGCATTCCTTTATAATATACTAATAATAGCAAATGTTAAGGGCAGCGCTGGGCAATCTGTTGCTCTCCAGCTGTTGGTAAGATACAACTCCTTGCAACCCACTCACAGCCAAAGGTCTTCAGGGTGTTGGAAGTTGTAGTGTAATAACACACAGAGGCCAGGAGTTGCCAGTTCCCAGGTTTAGGGTGCAGCATTCAGAGGCCATAAACTAGGTGCAAGTGGAGACATTTATTCTTTTTGTCTGTGTTAACATAAGCATTGGAAACAATGAAGGCTATCTTACCACAAATACACTAAAGATAAGCATTTTTATAAATTTGATTTTGATTTTGAAATTGTAAATAAAATACATATTCAGTACAACAAAACCACTACTTCCTATGAAAGGAAATGACATCCATTTTTTTACATCTTCCAAACGCCTAAAATACAGATACTGCTGCAGGGAAAGTACCTATTTGCAATATTAAAATGAAACTGCTGATAATACACACACATAACACTGCACAGCTTAAAGGAACAGTAACACCACGAAATGAAAGTGTTTTAAAGTAATGAAAATATCATGTACTGTTGCCCTGCATTGGTAAAACGGATCTGTTTGCTTCAGAAACACTACTATAGTTCATATGAACAAGCTGCTGTTTAACAATGGCGGAAAATGAAAAAAGGCGAAATGACACAGGTTAAACAACGGGGCTCACAGGCAGACTCAGGGAGATTAGTCGCCCGGCAACAAATCTCTTCTTCTTCGGGGCGACTAATTTCCCAGAACTGCCTTCCCGCAGGCCAAAATGCAAATCGCCTGGAGGGATGGCACTCAATGCAATTCATCTTCCGATGTCGCCTGAAGTTGTCTCACAAGGGAACTTTGGGCGACTTCGGAAAACAAATTTAGCCAAGTTACATCCCGCCGGCGATTTGCATTTTAACAGGCGGGGAGGCAGTTCGTGCAGATTAGTCGACCCGAAGAAGAGGAGATTTGTTGCCAGGCGACTAATCTCCCTGAATCTACCTGTGTGCCCTGACCTTTAATAGTGCATGCAAACATAGTATAGTATATATAACAGTATATATAACAGCCAGATTTCCCCTGTCATAGACCATTGTCACAATGTGTGCTTGAATCTATAGCTATTTTCAGGGATTGCATGCTGGGGTACCATCTGTGGCCTCACAAAGCAAACAGTTCTGTGTAGAGGAAAAGTTAAAGGTATCACCGGTAAAGTATTTCCCAGTGATACATCTCCCAGTTCTCCCGAGTGGTGCTGGTTGCAATTCAACAGCAGTGTTAGAGGTTGCATCATAGATAATTGGCCCTGCATGCATGGTATTTTGTACTGGGTCCCTCCATCATTAAGGGTATCCCTGCTTACATTACTAGTCTTCATCTTTCATTCTATGTACTCCTTGTAAGGTGCCCTGACCATGAAGCCGAGGCAGAAATGTTTTTCGGAAACTTTAGAAAAGTCGTTTTTCTTTAATTGAATTATTTTTACATTGGAGTCTTGCAAAAAGACAACATTCTAGTCATAATGCCCCCAGCGATATGTAGCTAGCTCTACAATTGAGCACATTAGATTATTTTGTGTAAATATTTCTTTGAATCCAGTTTCAACTAGCACATTTTCCTGACAGTGTATGAGGAATGGTGGTAGCCTTCCATTCTTAGTTGGTTGTTTTTGCAGTACAAATAGGTTTGTCACCTTCCAATTGTGCTGCAGCTCATTTTCTGTCATACCTCACATATTTAACTTTAGTGTCAGTTACAGTAAAGGTCAAACCCTCTAAATGGCCTATACGTTCCTAACATGCTCATACAACATTCACTGCATGCAACCTGGTTTCTGTCAGACTCCAGAAGACCTCCGTAGCTACAAAAGTGTATTATTTAGCAACATGTCTGACATATATTGGCTAAAGGGACATCTGCTTTGACATGACGTATGAGTTAAATGGTTTACTTTTGTCCTACATCGGGATAGCAAGGAGCAGTTGGCTACTAATAAATGGGCATTCCAATAATGGGTTTGCACACTAAAGACTGAGCAATTCTGGGGCTGCTGCTGCCTCCTCTCTCCCGCTCTATTTAAAATTGAGCGCTGGAGCTGGTCAAAAAGGGGGTAGCATCGCTAGTGGAGCCAAATTTCTGGCTTAAAACCCGGAAATTCGGCTCTTAAAATGACAAAGGTGGCTTTTATATATAATTTATCCTAATTGAAAATAGAACTAGTACATTGAATTTATTTAATGTTTTCATGATTTTCTAGTAGATTTAAGGTATAAAGATCCATATTACAGAAAGAACCATTATCCAGAAAGCCCCAGGTCCAGAGCATTTTGGATAATAGGTCCCATACCTGTATTAGAGTGCCCTCCATTGATTTATGTTTCTGTATACTGAAAATGGGCCACAGATTTACAGAGTTGAAACAAATATTGATAATGGGAAAAACTTGCCTTTACCTCACATGCAGATTAGTGGTCTGCCAGCTGAGCTAAATCATCTGGCAATATAGAATTGGGTATTCACACCCAGACCATAAAATATTAGCAAGTTTATTCTCAATAGTGGGGTAAATGTAATCTGCTTATTAAGAACCATCCCCAAAACTCTCCTGAAAAAATCAGGAAAACGTTTTCAACCAGATTTATATTGTTCTATTAGCTTATGGATTCTGCAGCTTGATAGTAGATGGATGACTTTTGTGGTTAAATGGTACCTCTATGGCTCCAGGATAAGCTCACATGGCAATAGAACATTAGGGTTTCTGCAACAAAGGAGATAGTTAGTTATCTGGGTCAGAATCACTCTTATGTGCCCCAGTAAGTCAAAGTTCTTTTCTTGTTGGGTGTATCTTTATCTTCTCTGATATTTGCAGGAATTTCTTCGATCTGTTGAGTTAAAACATCAACCCATGTTCAGTTGAGCATTATTTTGACTGTTCAATGGAAAACTGAATTGTGGTTAGTGTCACTATAGCACACTGCCCGTGTCCCTTTAGGACATATACAGTGTTACCGTGCAACTTTTAATAAGTTACATTGGCCCAAATTAGAGCAATCCATGGCCATTCCAAGGAATGTGTTGGATGCATCTATTGTCAAGTAAATCCATGTTTAACAAAACAGGAGATACAAATTTTTCATAAAAATTTATTTAATAAAAAGAAATGTAAAAGTATTTAAGAAAATGATTTTATACAAGGCATGTGTAAGATAAGATTTAGATTTATTTTAGAAGATATTGCATGTAGTGGTAACATTGCAAGATTGTATAGAATGTAGATTTTCTCTTTCCAGTTTGGAACTCTATTTCATTTTAATTTTTTTTAATTCCCAGGTGAGAAGCTCATGAGATATGGATATCCTGACTTGCACTTTGATATGGCCTATGAGAAAGAGGCAGAAATAATCCAGTCACAAATGATGGATCAGGCGATTAACAATGCTATAACATACCTGGGAGCAGATGCACTGCGGCCTCTCATACACCACTCAGCAGCTGCCATGCCTGAGGTTCCACCAATTGTCAGTTCACTTTACTCTCAGGTCTATCATCCAGCCAGAGTGGAGAGACCCACCAGCAGGGAGACATCAGACAGCAACGATAACAACATGGATGGCCCAATCTCCCTTATCAGACCAAAGAACCACCCTCAGGAGAGGGAGGCATCACCCAGCAACAGCTGCCTTGATACTACTGACTCAGAAAGCAGCCATGAGGACCGGCAATCCTACCAGGGCAATCATGCCTTAAATTCAAAGAGAAAGCAAAGTTCGGTGTATCCCAAGGAACATGGCAAACCATTGGATGCCACAAAGTCCAGCTTGGGTTCCTCCAAGGATGTCTACAGAGTTTTTAATAGTGAAGGAGAGCAGATTAGGGCATTTAAATGTGAGCACTGTCGGGTTCTGTTTCTTGACCATGTTATGTATACGATCCATATGGGCTGCCATGGTTACAGGGACCCACTTGAGTGCAACATTTGTGGCCACCGGAGCCAGGACCGCTACGAGTTCTCTTCGCACATTGTTCGGGGTGAGCACCCATTTCAATAGCTCATTATTGGACTGGGCTGTTATGAAGAACTGCACATGAAGAATTACTGCACTTACCCTTTTTCCTGACAGTCATTAGGTATATTATAAAGGATTCACCTTTGGTTGAATTCGTTTTTTTACATACTATTTCGGACCTTTACAGAAAAAAAGCTCTTTTAAGATTTCCAAACCCTAACAAAATACAGTACATTCAATCTCACTATGGAAACAGAAAAAAGAGCATGGAATGTTACCCATGGTCCATAGTACTTTCAGTCTCTGACCACAAAAGGTTTGAGAGATAGGCAGTTCATTCCAAGTGTACTGTTGTAGTGTCTGAAATAGTATCCCAAACCCATCTTCCACGACCATTCAGTTACACAGCATTACACAGGGGGGTAGGGAGTAGGTAAATTGTCTTTGTTTCTAATTTTATATTCACTCAAGTTGGCTTAATAATAATGACTATTTGAGGCTAATGTGACCAATCACAGACTGGTTCTTTCCCAACATATTTTATTATTTTGGGTGTTTTATAAAATGTTCAAATATTAGTAGCACTTTAAAAAAGGAACCAATGGATATGTGAGTTCTAAACAGTAAACAATAGATTACTGTTTACAAGTTGAGGTTTAACGTTCAGTTAGGTGCTTCCTAGCATTTTTTACTTTGTGTATAGTTTTTTTTACATAAAATATATGTTTTATCTTGTCTTGTTTATAGCAGTGCTTCCAGTAGTTGGTAAGTTTTGTTAATGTAATCCTAAAACTGGACATTGCCCATCGAGACAAATTGTAAATAGTGTCAGAGGAAAGCAACATTTGGCAAGAAGTAGGCTATTTGCTGCTACAAGTTGTAGTGATCCATCCCATTCCTGGAATATTTGTTTAAATTTGATTACCCCAGCTATAGGAGTTCTGTAATAATGCATTAATACTTTGTTAAGCTTAAATACTCTATGGCTACATGGTATAACTTAAATACATTGTTTATTATAATATTACAGACATTTTATACAGCCACCCCAAGTTGCTCACAACTAGATTTAACTGGATGCATGTATGTAAATGGCACTATATTTCCTTTTGAAATGCTGTATTAAGTAAACAGCAATAACATGATAAAATGAAGCCAACAGTAATAAAAATGAGTGTCTATGATCTAGCCACATACCAAAGGTTACACTCCTTTTCACCTGTAACTGGGAGAAACTAACTACAGTGGGTGTCTGTTCTTCTTAGAGTGTTCCATGGAAAGTCATTAGAATGCAGCTCATTTGTGCCTTACTATGGCACCATATATTTGCACTTAAGTTACAAAAACAACTGTATTGCCTCCCATATTTTTATATTGTAAACTAAACAAATGTGTAGAATCTGCTCATTTACTTTCCGAGCAGATCATCCCTCAAATTTTTCCTTGTCTAATAATGAGTTTCTAATGAGAGTATTTTTGTTTGGTATAAACCAGTGGTGCCACATTCCAGCAAAATAAGCAAAGCTCCACCCACTTGTGATCATACTAGGATAGTGACAAAAACTTGCTAGTTGGTGCCCATTGAGAACTGGAACTGAGGATCCATCAACCAATGATATTTGAGATTATGCTTTTTAATGCACATTTTAAAGTATTTGGCTGCTTTTACTGTATATTCTGGCAAGCGAACAAGCAATCTTACTTTCCCAAACATCCATCTAGGCAATAGAGTAGTAACATTATAGGTTTCACTCCCCAGAGTTTGACAAACTTTATTTCTATATACAACACAGCTCCATTTAAGATGATAATTTAAAAAGTTTTTATTAGCAAATGGCTTTAAATCTGCAACAAACATGACGTTTCGGCCTCACCTGCAGCCCTTTTTCAAAATTTTGAAAGGTGAGCCCAAAACTTCACGCTTGTTGCAGATCTAAAAGCCATATGCTAATAAAGGCTTTTTAAATTATCATCTTGAATGGAGCTGTGTCATATATGGGAATACTTGTGAAACCGGCTGGACTGTGGGCCACTGGACACGTGCACCGCCTAAATAATTAAGAGGTGGATAAGTGGGTGAGTGCTGACTACAAAAAGTTTATTTAAACTTTATTCCTAAACATCATCAGCCAGTCAACAGCTTAAATATACATATAGTAGTACACTATATAAGTACGCAATATTATAAGACATTTAGAAAGTGGAGAAATGGGTCTTGTCTTTGTGTTTTCCATTCCCCAAAATCGTATTACCCGCTGTCTGTTGCTATTAGCTAAGGGCAATGGATTCTATTTGTGGAGATAAGTGCTTCTGTTACTGTCAGCTTTGCTGTAGACCAGCTGATAACATCATCACACAATATTCTCATATCTTGAACACAAAGTGTAATGGTTATGAGAATATTGTCCTGTGAATTGCCATTCTGAAACATTGTAAGCTTGCTTCCTAATAAGAGATAAATAAATCTGTGATGTGCTCCCATACCTCATACATTCTTTTTTTGTCAGTCTTATTATTCAGCCAACATAATAGAACATATATCGGTAGTCTACTGAACATCTGAAAGTCATCATGCTGCTAGAGCATTGACAGGGCTATGGTAGGGCCCAACACTGGAATTCTGTGCATTTCTACTTAAAATACCTTCTAGAACATTTGATAGCAAGACAACTGTTATTCAGTCTGTTTTACAAATCACTCAATGGTGGTTGTTTTTATTTTATATAAATAATTTAACTCAGCTGTAGGATTTCTTGTGTCACTTCTGATGGGTGGAGCTTCAGAATGATGTCCCATATCTAACCATAGCAGGAATACAAGGTACTTTTTGAACAGAATGAGTGCCATAAGAGGAGTGAGGAATGTATAATTGTGCACTCCCTCCATCGAGGCCACTGATTTCTTTATCTTTCGGGTTATATGACCTGTGCTAAACGTGGGAGCAAACTTTGGGAGCGTGAAGCACACTTCAGCTGGACATGGGTCATTCAAACTCAGACTTACCTCAAGTGACAACCCATCATGTCTGAAGAGGGTACTCCACTTTGTCCCTTGGCTATGCACTTACTGGTGTCCAGCAGCACTGGAATATTTTATGGGTTTTTTTCTGAACATTGAAACAAAGTTTGGACTTTGTGTTTTCTTATACTGTGATTAACCATATAACTGCAGGTCATCATTCCTGGGTAACTAGTAATATTATCACCTCACATTCATGTAGCAACATTTCTTAAATACTATTAGGGGTGTACCAAACACAAGTCATATCCTATTTACTCATTCACAGGACATATGGACTCCAGTCCATCAATGCACTTATCCTATTCATAAGGATTAAAGGAATATACATTTAAATGAGAAGGAAAGTCTCTGCACTGGTCCGAGGTACTTTTCAGCAAACCCTGCAAAGTGTTCCTCTTCTTTCTCTGCACAGTAGAGTGAAACGTAGAAAATCGGAAGAGGATGATCATTTGATGGTTCTTGCTGTAAAGTGCCTGAGGCCGGTGCAGTATTCTGCTAACAGGAGCACTGGCCTGGAGTATCAGGTAAGTGATAACGGTTACTTGGGGTGCCCATTTGGCATATCCTTCTCCTTTAAAGTGATACTGACACTAAAAACTTTATATTCAAAATATTAATCTACACGAAAAGTTACCTATAGGTCATCTTGATCGGTTTTCACTGATAGTTCTGCTTTTGTAAGTAATCATTACTTAAAGTTCCTAAACCTGACTGTCTCTTCTCAACTTGCCAGTTACAGTTTCTAATGTTAATGGACTACTGCTGCACAAATATGGCAGCCCCCTCATAGGGAAAAAGGGGGTACGAAAGGTAATGTAAAAGCATCTGGCAGATACTTAATAGCATTCAAGGATAATGTTATGATAGAAATTAAAAAAGTTTTTCTGGTGTCAGTATCTCTTTAAGCACTGGTGAAAGCAACTCACCTGGTGATGCTGTGGTCAAATAGATATCCTTTTATTCCTAAACATTCATTTACATTCCTAAACATTCATCTTGTATTCCTAAACATGCATTTACATTCCTAAACATTCATCTTGTATTCCTAAACATGCATTTACATTGATTACGATTGATTCTTCTGCACCGGTTACTTTATATACTGTATCTTATAGAAGACCAGCAGTAGCTTTCTGAGTAGAAAAGAACACTCTCCTAAGTTACAGCAAGCAAAATATTACAGGATGTTGTATACACTATTGATACCATTTGTATTAATTACCAGGTAATTATAGTATACATTGTACCATATTGAATGTTTTGATACCCATTCTATCTTTCTTCCCTTCCATCTGTCTATTTAGCCCACTATACAGGTTGGCTTGTGTACAGCTGCTTTAAGAAGAGAGATACCATAAAAACTAATTAAACAATTGTTTAGAACTGCTTCCTCTGCAGCACACTTGCATTTCATTTAAATGGGACCTTCTCCTACGATCATACTTTGTAATCATATATCTGCATCTTTAATAACACATTGGTACACCCTTAATACCATGTTCCTTATGCTGTTATTGCTGGAAAAATTTGTAAATGAGTTCCAAGGCTATAACAGAGTAAAGGTTTTCAACATGGATCTCAAAGCCTTCTCAAAGTAAAAATCTACATTAGGGATAGGCAAATCATCTTAGCTGGTGGGATATTCTGTAAATTGCAGTTGAGCAAGAGCTGAAGAAGCCAGTGTTGCCTATCCCTGTAGTGCCGTGCAGGTCTACCTGCAAGGGGTAAAACGATGTCCATAAACATGGCAAGAAAATTGGAGTGTAAAATACAACTTTGTTATAATGACTGTTTTGTTCATTGCTTGTACAGTCTGTTTACATATTTTTGTACTGAAAGTAGTTTTATATTTAATACTGAGAAAAGGACTGGCAAAAGAAAAACCTGATTCAAATGATTTGAGGGAACAGAATGCTTAAGGTATTTCATATTTGTAACGCATCTCTTCGAAAATTTATTAATGAACTTGTATAACTGCATACTTGCCTTTTATTTCCCTTGGTTTTTAACTCTGGTTGTAATTGGTTTCCTTTTAATTTTGCTCTCAAAGTGTATATCTTTCTATAAGAAACTGGATGCTTTTATGCATTTATTAGAGAAAAACAATTGAAATTGTAAAGCTGTAAATGTTCCTATAAAGTAATTTCTTTTCTTTTTTTTTTGTGGGAGGAAAAAAGATGTTTCTTTAAATATATATATGGATATATTCCAGAAGTTGATGGGAATCTTTGCCTGGTACTAGTTTTGTCTATATTTGCGCCTTGCTGTTCTGCACAAAAATAACTTTTGCCTTTTAATATGACTAAATGCATTTGACCGGTTAAGCGTCATATTTATCAAAGCTCTCTATTCACTTCTATAGGGTTTTTAATGTTCCCTCTGTGCCTTCACCTTATCAAAAGGGACTCTTAATAGGGGTTACCTCATACCAGTGCACTTATATATTCCATTCAGACATTTGCTTTTATCATCTAACTTGCACTGGACCATCGCAAATAAAGATAGTTAATTCTATGTGTTACAGAAATGGTAATACTCAACCATGGCTTTTAACATACACACATATATGTAAATAGAGCACATGACCGGGAGAGGTTTTAAATGGTGTATTTTTGGATTCAAGCTGTTTCCAGGTTTGGGATATAATAAATTATAAAAACACTAATTCCCCCCCCCCCCCTTGAAAAAAAGACGAATCCGAAAATCTGTTGAGGTCCTGTGTAAGTCAATGGGAGTGGCACCTATCTTATTTTGAAGTTTTCGTGGTCAGCGCTTGGTTTAGCCCAAAAACCCTGGAAAAGTTGGTATTTTCAGGCTAAACCCAGCGCAGACCATGAAAACTTCAAAAATTCGAGTGATGCGGGGATAAAGGCCTGAAAATTTAGAGCAATTCTTGAAAAAGACAGACATTTGAGTCATTCAGGTTTTCACTTAATTTTATCGAGTTTTTCCGCAACCTGAGTTTTTTTTTTATTAAGAAATAAGCTGAAATCGGGCATGGGAGTTTGGTCATGGTTTTTTTATAATTAAATATTAGATAAATTCAGATTTTAGTAAATAACCCCCATAGCCTGCCTTTGAAAGCAGATCATATTGGAACTTTATTTATTAAACCAACGTTTCAGTTTCTGCAAACCTGAATGCAAATCTTTGAGCATCCCTTAGATATCTAGTTTGCAGAAGATTGCAAAATGCTTCCATTTCACAATACCACTGTCCAAAATGTCATCAAGAAATTCCGGCCAGTAAGGCAATCCCCCAGTACGATGTGACTGATAAATGAGTGCTGCTGCACGTTCCATGGTGCAATATTGTTCACACAAATATGATCTGCATGCAGAGTCATCAGGAGGAAGCCATGCTTGCACCCTTATCACAAAATGTAACTATTGCCTGCAATCACCAATGTTTGGAGAAAAAAAATTTTGATTTAGAAAAAGCAAAACACTTTCCTGGGGGTGGAAGTTGAAGGTTTTGGAATTACCCTCACAGTCCCTTGACTTAAATATTTTTAAAAATCTGTGGGTAGACGATAGACATGCAAGACAACCCAAGAAGAGCTGGGAATTAGAAATTAAACGTATTTGTATAGTGCTCCTTGAGGGCAAAGCACTGTACAGCAGAACAATAAATTAGTAGAACAAAAAGGGGGTCATTGCAATGATAAATACAAATAAGTACAAAAATACAATACTCATAAATATAAAGTATAGTTACAATACAGATTAAAGGGGTTGTTCACCTTCCAAGACTTTTTTCAGTTCAGATAGTTCACCAGTTACTTTATATTTTCTATGTGTGACTGTTTTTCTAATATTGATGTGTAAAGTGTAATTTTTCACTTTCTAAAGCAACTCTGGGAAGGGGTCGCAGCCTCTGTAAACTGTTCTAAATTGATATATTTAGTTGATACATTTCTTATCTTTGTCCCTGTCCCTGCTGAGCAGAATCCCTGAGTAAAGGCATCTGGTGTAATTGATACAATAGTTACTAATACTCCAGATGCTGCTAAAAAGTTGTAACAGTTTCTGCACCTGAATTGAGCCGCCAGATTGAGACACCAGAGACAGGGACATTAAACTTTAAATTTAGATTTTGGAAAAACATTAAAAAAAAAGTAATTGAAAAAAGTCTTTATTTCTGGTGAACAATCTGAAAACAATTGAACTGAAAAAAAGTGTTAAGAAGGTGAACAACCCCTTTAAGAGCTTAGTGTCAAGGATGGAGGGGCCTACCCCATAGAGCTTGCAGTCTAAATGGGAGGGTAACTTACAGGGAAACCTAAGACAGCAAATGCAAACAAATGTGTTTAATAAAAATTCAACTTTCCCAGCGCCAGCAGCCCATTTAATGTAAAGAGTTTTTCTAACAAGAATGATGCTGTCCTGTGTATATTATTCCTGTTATTTGTCCATACCATGGTACCATTGGAGCAAAATTGTTTAGAGTCACAATTTCTTTACTTGTATAAATACTTTCCAAGCCACACTTTGAGATTTTTAGCTGTCTACCTCTATTTACTGTAAGTTTATTACCTGTAGTGGCAAAATAAGCTGACACTTTAATATGTGTGACTTCTCCTTAAACCTGTTTAACCAGCTAAAAATCTTCACTATGACATGGATATACGTGGGGTTGAGCGTATGACATTTGTCACATGGTTACTCTCTGTTCACACAGCTTCTCCAATCTGATACTTATCACAATGAAGTCAAAGGCAGAACTTCTGCACAAGATAAACTTCTTACTAACTGCCTTACAGCTTATATGAGATACATTCCCAGCATTTGGTAATATCCTTCTTTACTCTGTTGTTAGAGATCATAACCATTATTGCCAGACAAGTTTGGATATAAGCAAAGAGCACATTATAGTGGCAAAAGTTCTGCTAAGCTGATATAGTTTCAATAAGGGATGGAGAGTCAGGTCATGATTTTGAGAAAAAAAAGCCAGTTCTGAGCCTAGGGAGCACATTGTTTAGGGGCTAACCCTACTGTTAAAAAGAAAAATGAATATCTTCTTTTTTATTTCCATCTAGTCAAAACCACTCTGTGGGAAAAGTGGTGACAGGTGGACCAATGCTCAAAATAACTCAGTGTTTCTGAGATGTGATCCACCTGTCACCAGCATGTCTGCCTTAGGCAGAGCATATCCCATGTATCTCTATTGGCAGGGTTGACAGCAGAGAGGGATGTTTTGACAGAGATTATTTTCCACCTTAGCACAGTGACAGTAAAATCACCCCATGTGCCGTTGGCTTACGTTGTATTTCCTCTAATGGAAATGCCCAGTTAACCTTCCAGTGCTGTATGAAGACATGCAGAACTAGGGAGTAGTATCTTATTCTGTAGGTCCCACAGTGGGAGATAGTTGGGTATGGTTGGCTCATCAAGTGCATGAGCAGAGTAGAAAAGTGTTTTGTACCTTACTCTTGCCATACTTGGGGCCAGGGCTGGGTTTATACATAGGGCAACCCTAGGCATGGACCACTCGCCAACCCTCTTTCCCCATCCTGCCTCCCCACTTCATACACACATGCACAAGTCTTATCTCATTGTGTCCAGAGCATGGGGATTGGTGTGCAGGAGATTTAAAGAGCAAGAAAGTTTCCAACATGAACTCATTGCTATGTGGCATGCCACCCCTAAAATTCTGCCGCCCTAGGCCCAAACCTTTGTGGCCTTTCTACAAATCCGGGCCTGCTTGTGGCAAGGTTTTCACCTATAGCTAGTAAACATAAGGATATATGACACTACTAGCAGTACTAGCTTGAAAGATATTTAACTGCCAGCTTGATTTCAGAGTCAAGCTACCACCAGACACTTTTATTGCACATTTATAGTTGATGACCATCTATGACTTCTAGTATTGGGGCTTGGGCCCCTCTGTCACAGTTTAACTGGGATAATGTAAAGTTAGCGTAATGATATGTTATCATCTGGTATTAGAAAGAGTCTTTGTATTGGTAAAAAACAGTCAGAACTGTACATAATGGTAAATGGCCAGACTGTAATGTTTAGTGGCAGTTGTTATTTGCTCTAAGGTAAGAATCTTTGGTCCTGAGATAAGATCAACTAATTGTTTTATTTATTCACTAGGCTTTTTATTGGAAGTTTGTAAAAAATGGGGAAAAGGAAGTTGGCCTATAGCTGCTAATGGTAAGAGGGCCATAAGATATTGGAGGAATGCAAATGTGTAGCTTGTCTTGAGACAAGGAGAGGAGTCAGCATCACATCTCAAATATAAAGGTGGCCCCTGTTTCCTCTGTATAGGAGATATCTAATGATTACCACTGAGTTCCCATTGCCAGTGAATGGAGGACTATATCAAGATTATCTAGATTAAGATCAAAACACCAGTGGACAAAATAGATATAAACAGCTAAGAAGCTTTCCTTAAAGGGGATGTGTTGTCAAGAATTAAAATCCCTCTTTGCCCTTGGGGAACCAATATAAGCCTTTTTCTAATTGAATTATTTATTAGCGGTTTTCATTTGCGCTTTAGTTAAGCGCAGTCCATTCCCCATCATACCTGCTCTTTCAGCTGCGAGCAAAACCTTCACGGCCTGTGGCTGTCTCTGCTGTTTGACCTGCCTGCCTCTTCTGCTGTTTCCGCCCTTCTACCAATGAAGAACGAGTAGCCGGTCAAGCAACGGTGGCCTGTCAGCAACAAGTGACGGTGATGTTCTGCAAACAAGACTGCCTACTCATTCTTCATTGTTGACAATACATCCCCTTTAAATGATAATTACTCTCTATGCCTCTGCACAACATACTGTATGGTAAATACATTTTTAACGGATGGATTAGCTGGATCCAGGATTCGGTTCAGATCCTTCTGCCCGGCCAAACCAAATTTGAATCCTAATTTGCATATTGAAATTAGGGGCGGGGAGGAAAATCTCGTCACTTTTTATCACAAAACAAAGAAGTAAAAAATGCATATGCAAATTAGGATTCAGATTTGGTTCGGTATTTGGCCTAATCTTTCGCGACATTTTTCATGGGAAATAAGTTTTACCTGCAACTTGCTTTCCAAGGTTAAAACTCCCAAATAGTTGCACTTTTTATTTGCCTCAACCGGTACACCCTTACTGAAGTTGATGATGATGGGAGATACAACATGGAGCTATGGAGCCGGCTATTGCTCCTGTATAAATCTTTTATTGATTTTTGAATTTTTTAATTAATTTTGAAACAATGTCATACACGGTATACATACAACTTAAAATTAAAAAGGTTGTTCACCTTCCAAATACAAGTTTCACTTCAGTTGTTTTCACCAGAAATAAAGACTTTGTTCATCTACTTTCCATATTTAAATTTTTTATATTTTTCCAAAATTTAAGTGTAAAGGTCTGGTGATTCAGTCTGGCAGTTCAGTGATCTAGGGAAGGGGTCCACAACCGCTGGGCCGCGGCTGACTACCGGCCCACGGACATACTTGAACTGGTGCATGATAACAACCAAATAATATTTATATATATGTTCCTTCAACACCACACAAAGGGGTGTCTTTCTTGCATTATTCCAAATGCGTGTCCATTTATTGTTATCAACTAGAGATTCCAAAAGCTATGCCCACTAAATAATGTACCTATGAGCATTTTGTTTGTATCAACCAAATTCAATATTACCAGTAAACAATCTCAAACCATTTTGCTATACTTCACTGTACTTGACAAAGCCAATTCCTTCACTGTTGTCCTTACTACTAATACAGGTCTAGGACCCATTACCTGGAAACACGTTATCCAGAAAGCTCTGAATTACAAGATGGCCGTCTTCCATAGACTCCATTTTATACAAATAATCCAGATTTTTCAGAATATTTCCTTTTTCTGTGTAATAATAAATTAGTACCTTGTGCTTGATCCAAACTAAGATATAATTAATCCTTATTTGAAGCAAAACCAGCCTATTGGGTTTATTTAATGTTTACATGACTTTCTTGTAGACCAGGTGTGAAGATTCAAATGACGGAAAGATACATTATCTGGAAAATCCCAGGTCCTGAGCATTCTGGATAACAGGTCCCATACTTGTATAGGCTTTTACATTTGAGGCAATTTCAAACAAATATGTGCATTATTGTAATTATGGAAAGAGTAAGCCTAGCTGTTCTTTTAGAATTAACAGTTCAAATGTGCGTTTCCTGGGTGTGGACTACAATAAGCATCTGAGGCCTGGGTGAATAAAGGCTATGGGGTATATTTATCAAAGAGTGAAGTTAGAGTTCACCAGCGTCCACTAGTGTGAAATTCTGCCACTCTCCATTTATTTCTATGGGATTTTTTACAGGCATATTTATCAAAGGGTGAACTTTCACTTTCACCCATTGATAATAGTCTTTTAAAAATCCCATAGAAATGAATGGAGAGTGGCAGAATTTCACACTAGTGGACTCTGGTGAACTCTAACTTCACTCTTTGATAAATATACCCATGAACCATGAGCCACTTTGAATAGCCAGGCCGGTTATGTGTTAAAAACGTTAAAATGTAATGTATGTATTGGTAGAACAAATTATGTACTAGACAATAGTGTATTCAGGCTTACTGACCATAACTCCACATGATATTTCTATAAAATGAGCCTACTCATATCAATGATTTCCAAGTGTCAGATTGACCTGATAACTAAGTCTTTGCAGCAGAAAGATGTGTGTTGCTGATATACTTTGAACTAACACATTGTTCTGATATTCAGACTGGTCAGTTTTTATTAACCATGGGAGGTGTGGAGATGAGAGAAGACTGGGACAGTCAAATTTGAGGTGACAGGAAAAGTAAAGATAGCATAACCTCACTGGTAGATAACATCAGGAGCGAGTTCCTCTTTCAGTTGCCTGGCGGAACAGCTTGTCTGCGTGGTTTCATTTTTTTTTCTTTTTACATTTTAGGCAGAATTTGGCGGGAGGGACAGTGCTATTTGTTATCAGAAATTAAGAAGTATTTGTAAAGTAATTGGAATTGAACGTCCTATTTGTAGAATGTTTTAACCATTTACCTGCTAAGTTCTACAGCCAGGAACAACTACCAGCATTGTACAAGATATCCAGAGCTATTTGGTCAGCACCTGAGGTGTGTATGGCCTGGCTTTGGACATTGTAGTTACAATCATGTACAACTCTGGTTATGCCTCTCATACTTGCAGATAAAGTACACACAACTACTGTACCAAAAGGCCACAAGATTAACCACAAATACACTATAATGCTTAGAGGTTTCCATCAGGCCCAGACTGGCAATCTGTCGGTTCTGGCAAATGCCAGAGGGGCTGCTGTATGGTTCCATAGAAAGTTACCATATAGTGGGCTGGTAGGAGGCTGTTTGGGCCTCTTTGTACTTGGAATGGCAGGGCCTATTTTGACTCCCAGTCCAAGCCTGGTTTCCAGTATACTCATTTGTTGCTGGGCTACAACTCCTAGGATGCATTCACATGAATTGGAACAGGGTGGATCAGGGGGCTCTTCCAGTTTTTAGTGCAGACATGTACTATGTTTTCAATGCGTTACCTCTCTTCTCTCACCCCCACTAGTGGAATCATCTGGTGCAGCCCCTGAGTTAACAATTATCAGTGGTTAAGCTGTAGGCCAGCAGCCTTTCCCTTGCTCTCCATGGCAAGAGAAACTATAAAAAAACAAATAGCCCTTCAATAAGACTTCCATCTGATCAATGTAAATGTGGCTATAGGTGTATTCTTCTTCCAACTAAAGCTGGAAATGTTAAAGGGCATATAGCATCATATCAGTGTTGCAACCACAGAGATTGATTCTTAAAGCAACATTGCACAATAACAAAAAGTTTTCATATACAGGGTCACAGATAATGCAAGAATTTCCTCCAATGACTATCCTGCAAGCTCTGTTTACACTTGATTCTCTCTTCTTGGTGTCATGCAATCATTGCCAAAGGCTTTTTTTTTTGCTCTGAATACCCAGGGCCCATCAGATTTATTTCCCAGTCTGACCCTGGCTTTACTAATTTTACATGCAAGCATATACATACATACCTTTCTCTTGCACTTATTGAATAGTGTGTTTCTCTGTGTCCCGTATGTTCAGCCAGCTCTTGCCTGAAAGACTCGCCTTCCTCCTGCTGCCTCCACAGCGCCCCCTACGTTATCCCTTACATGGTGATAATTCTGAACAACCCATTCACAGCAAGCATGGCAGGCTGGACAAATAATTATAGGCACAGGGAATCAATTTACCATCTGGAAAGCTGGTAAAGAGAAGGATCTATTAGAGCAGTGCTGTCCATATGGAGGCCAGAGGCCAGATGTGACTCCCCACATGAAAGTCTGCCTACTATGACTGCTTACCTTGTGCAAGCTTTAAAAGGTATCAGTACTGACATTAAATGGCCCCTGTATTGTTTACACCTCAAATTCAGACAGTAAAGTTCACACCTATAATCCCCCTGTATTGTTAAAACCTGTAAAGCCCTGTTCTTTTCACATCTCAGACTGAAAATGTCCACATTGTTCGCACCTCAGAGAAACTGCTGGAGGGGCATCAGCATTGTGTGGCTGTATGTAGCACAGTATGAACTGTTCATCTTAGAGTGGTTCTGATAGGTTTCCCTTTCTTCTGCTCTATTCTGCCTTCCCTATGCTCCCTGTGTGTGCCATACGCTGCCTTCCCTATGCTCCCTGTGTGTGCCATACGCTGCCTTCCCTATGCTCCCTGTGTGTGCCATACCCTGCCTGTGGGAGGTGAATCTTGGGGGCTTTGTTAGAATTTGGAAATACTTGTTAGGGGTCCCCAAGGTGTTTAATCATGTTCTGGAGGTTGCTCTGTTATACACAGGAGGCACATGGATTTAAAAAAGAAGGAAAGTTAATCAGTACTGACATTAACTGGCCCCTGTATTGTTTACACCTCAGATTCAGACAGTAAGGTTCACACCTATAATCCCCCTGCATTGTTCCCCAAGGTGTTTAATAATGTGCTGGAGGTTGCTGTGTTATACACAGGGGAGGTTGCTGTGTTATACACAGGGGAGGATGAGGCATATAGATTTAAAAAAGAAGGAAAGTTAAGCCAAATGTTAGGCACTCCAAGTGTTTGTATTTACTTACCTGAAACCCAGGCCAGTGCTCCTATCAGCAGAAAACTGCACCCGCCCAGGTTTCTTCCAGTGAGCACTAACGGCTGCGCATGCACAGTAGAGTGAAAAGCCTAATATTAATAAAAAAGCCAACTATTTTTTTCTACTGGGCATGCGTCTGCACCAGGAAAATTGAATAGTGAAGAGTGATATCCCTGCAGTGAGCAGCAACCATTTGTTTTTTTTGGTGTGCTACCACCATAAATGTGGACATGGTCTTAAAAGTTCTTATGGTAACACGGGTGTGGTTTAAAGTGGGCATGGTTTAAAACAAGAAGTGGTCAACACTGGCTTCCATTATCGACCCTCCAACACATAGGCCAGAAAAATTCCAGCCCTTGGTACCACAGAAGTTGGACAGCACTGTATTAGAGGGTTATTTTTTTATATCTATATCTGCATCCTTTTCATTTCCACATATAGTGATTGGTAGAATGAAACAGGTGTATGCTCTGTTGAATCATCAAGGTTTTCTATAAGAGAAGCCAGAGATTATTTGTTGACTTTGGTTCCTATTAGTAATAACTAGTTGTACTTGATGAGATTTAGCTCACTGTCCAAATAACTTCACTTACTTTTTTTAGCGAACAGGGGTAACAGGTAAGCTACCTTAATGGCCGGGGGATGTATACCATTTTGGCCCCCACCAGCGATTTCAAGTTTAGTTCTCCTTTAAAACATATGAGTGAAAGTAAAGTCAATTACTAAGTGCTTTAGAGCACTTTTTAGTCCTTTCAGGCCTAAATTAGGGAGGACATAATTTTCAGTAACTGAGAAACCCTGCTCCAGTATTATGTTGAAGTCACAACTGCTTTTCATTATATCATATACCAGATACATATATAAACTAGAAGAATCCATTGGCTTTCTTGCGTCATACCACTACTTATAGGGATAATAATTCTTGTAGACATACAGTCACTTGTAAATGCTATTTAGGCAGAAGTATTGCTATGTTTGCTCATGCTATATGTCAGCTCTATCCACAATGCAATTCTGTGTATTTAAATATGATGCTCTGAAAGGGGACAATTGGAATTCAAATCTCAAAAAAGAAAAGAGGCCTAGGACTTTACTCTTCAAGAAGTCATGCAGAAGATTTTCTTAGGGGACTGTTCAAAAGGAATGAATAAAACACTGAGGAAAAACCTGTCGGGCGACATCATAAATTTCCTGCTGACAAGGAATGGGATGGTTAGTTTAACTTAGGGGAAGAATGCTAAAGTAACCCAACTCTTTCATTGTCAGCGGCCTTGCGGATCCTTTCAAAATGTGGCTGAATGGCCATCCTTGACGTAAAAACAGGGACAAATATATTGACTCCTTGTACAGAGGTATTCACCTTTATTATTAAAGGACCCACGCACGCAGCTAGGTGTGTGTGTGTGTTTGGTGGTGGTTGGGAAGTTGGAAAGTGACCAGACTAGATGGTGGCGCAGTGCAGTATAACAGTGTTGCTTGTTTGCTTAACCATGTTGTTCCATGTTGTTTTAGCCGCAATCATAAAAGAATTGGGGAGCAACATTAGCATAAAAAATATTCCTGGGGGTACAAAATAAAGGATATGATTAGCTATGTGGTAGCCCTATGTGGATTTACAGCCTACAGGAGGCTCTGTTTGGCTATAAATTTGTTTTTAATGCAACCAAAACTTGCATTCAAGCCAGGAATTGAAAATAATCACCAGCTTTGAAGCCACTAGGAGCAACATCCAAGGAGTTGGTGAGCAACATGTTGCTCATGAGCACTGGTTGGGTTCCACTGCTTTACAGTATGGATCTAGGTCCAAATAGATAAACAGCTCACTTAGGGGCCGATTCACTAACTTCGAGTGAGGGATTCAAAGTAAAAAAAACTTCGAATTTCGAAGTGTTTTTTGGGCTACTTCGACCATCGAATGGGCTACTTCGACCTTCGACTACGACTTCGACTTCGAATCGAAGGATTCAAACTAAAAATCGTTCGACTATTCGACCATTCGATAATCGAAGTACTGTCTCTTTAAAAAAAACTTCGACCCCCTAGTTTGCCATCTAAAACCTACCGAACTCAATGTTAGCCTATGGGGAAGGTCCCCATAGGCTTTCCTAAGTTTTTTTGATCGAAGGATATTCCTTCGATCGTTGGATTAAAATCCTACGAATCGTACGATTCGAAGGATTTAATCGTTCGATCAAAGGAATAATCGTTCGATCGAAGGAATAATCGTTCGATCATACTATCTGCGCTAAATCCTTCGACATCGATATTCGAAGTCGAAGGATTTTAATTCCCAGTAGAATATCGAGGGTTAATTAACCCTCGATATTCGACCCTTGGTGAATCGGCCCCTAAGTGTGGTCTATGAGCAGCTGACATAATAGGTAGCCAAGTCAGTATTACAGATTACCACTGGGCAGCCCGTGACAAACTGAATAAAGGCTAAATGATAGGATTGAAGCATAAGAGTTGTGTACCTGCATCATTAACCACATACACATCTTCATTACTGAAATTAAAACCATCATAGGTACAACAAATGACACAATATTTCTCTTATGCTTCCTCAGCCAGTGTGCAATCATACCTACTTTTAGGCGTTTGCTTCGGTCTTGGGAGGGCAAAATCACATGCATTGTTCTTTCAGTATACTGCTACACACATGCCCTACATTGTTAGAGGAATTCATATCCACTATGTACAACTGCTTTTTCAATAGAAAAAAAGACTCTGATAGTACCAATTTCTTAAAAACATGTCTGTGATTTTTGACATTTTTCACTTATCACTAATTATTTCTAATGACATTATGGGTATGCATTACAAAAAAACATAACATTGCCAAAACTTGTTAGCTAAAGGCACTCTCTTCACCTCATTTTAACAGTGAAATGATCATCAAATTTGAAAGCATTTATTTTTGTCTGAAAACAATTGACATGGTTTATGGAATCGAAAGTAGTGTTGAAAATACATCTTTTTTTGATTATTCTGCATTATTCTTGCTTCCATTCCTGCTATATAATTCTAGCTCACTCTAAAGCAGCCACAAACAATCCTGCAGGATACCTAGCAGTTTTAACAGATTAATATTTTGCTGACAGTCAGGGAAGTTTATTAATATTATTACATATGTGGCACCAACATGTTCAGCAGTGCTTTATAGCTTTATATATATATCAATCCCTGCCGTGGTGGAGCTTACAATCTTGGTTCCTAAGACATTCGTACACACATTATGGAAAATGGATTATACAGGTCAGCGAAAAGAATAACATTTCATTGTGTGTGACATTCAGTTGGTGAATAACCTATGTTATGGTTAATTATCCACCTCTTAACGACAACTGAAGGATTGCATGATATTGGGATAATTACAGGAATGGCAGGTGAATAGGAGGACGTTAGGATTACAAGTGTTCTGAATAAGAATCAACACCGACAAGTTTATGTTTCAACAATGCAGGTTTTCTGGCATCGTAAACTCTAATAATCCTTGGAGCAAGCAAATGAAAGTTTCTATGGAGTTTGGTTGATCTGAAATTACCACGGTGAGATAAAAAAGCAACAGATAAACCTGCACATCTACTTTTTGCTAATCCTCATTCGGCACACCTCCACCTGATATCTTAGCACTCCAGTCCCACCCTGCAACAGCCTCTTGTGTTCTGCCCTCTTCATGCACCGTGTTTCCTTATTTCATTTTCCTGACCACACATGGTTGATGCAAAGCAGGTGAAATGAAGCAGGTCACATTGTGCCTCTTCGGGGTTGGAATACCACACTCCGGGTGGTGAAAATTAGGGAAGTAGGTCAGTGGTTAACCCATTTACAACTGTTGAAACTGCATTTTGGACACCTGAAAGTTTAGCCTGCTAAATGTCAGAAATGTCTAAAAAAAAACAAAAAACATTATGTTAAATATTCTCTAAAAATCTTTGGAAGCTTCTGTCACGGCAGCAACTCTAAACTCCAAACATTTCTTCAGCAACTTTAGAAGAATAGCTAATTATATCCACACTTATTGAAATCATGTGTATGCTTTATATTAGTTAAGGATGAAGTCACATTAGTCTAATGAAGGCCAAAAAACATAACTTCATTGGGCCTAATTATAGCAGACAATAATTACCAGTAGGTTGTCATTAGAACATTTTTGGGTTGAAAAGTGTCTCATACTAGACAAATAGACGCAGTGGGGCAATCAGCATGATAGTTCCTAAAGAAAAAAAATAGACTGAAGGTATGTGCTGTAGAGTAATTCATTATTTTAACTAAATGTGTCTCACAGCAGACGAAAAACATTTGTCCTCTACTCCAGAAATATATACTCACCCAATGGTTCCAGTTCAGGCTGAACAGTCCTAAGTTGGGTCTTTGTTGGAAGTAGGTGTAGGGGGCTTTAGTGGATCTGGGCATGTTTGCATAGATCAGGTCATTGGCCTGGTTTTTCCATTTTGAAGTCATGGGAGGTATGGGCATTTGGAAGCCTGGATACCACTGTACCATGGACCATGGTCTCACAAGGAGACACCAATTTTGTGCAATGGACATGGGATTTCTAGCTATACCCTTGGTTGTGTAAATCAGCTTCAAATGTGGATTTATGAAAAATATAGTATCTACTTTACTTTTTGTGCAAGTAATGCTTTTTGCAGTGAACCAGTAGAAAGCCGTTGTTGCCATGTATAATTTTCAACGCACCGGTTTATCAAATATGGCTAAAATAACCTAAATTATTGTTGCCAGCTGTCCCTGTGTATTATTTTAGATGATTCCTTTCTATGGCAAAATAAGGGCAAATGTATTTCAATAGTATAAATATGTCATATCCCAAGTTTATGGTACACGTAGTTTTGACCATGTTTTTGCCAGTCACCCCACCAGAACCAGACTTCCATCTCCTCCAAAGTCCAATCAAATGTGTAAAAATTAGCACAGTTAAGATTAACACTTTGATTCAAAGGTTATACTGTGTGCTCCAGGCTATGTAATGTATCCATGAAGTGCTTGTTTCCTGGGAATATATATATATATATATATATATATATATATATATATATATATATATATATATATATATATATATATATATATATATATATATCTACTGTAGTATAGTATACCTAGACAATAAGCATGTTTATAGAAAAAATAACATTTATATAAATCCATCCCAGCTCTATAACCTTAGATGTGCTACTCTTTGAAAGGCATACAGAAGATTACAGGAGGATTATGGAGAATTATCCAGTTGTCCTTAGAATTTATCTCTATTGTTGCAACCCCCCAATGGATGGGATGCACTCTTCTCCAAGCAAGACAGAACTTGCATACACTGTGGCTGTGGGAGTCACTAGTAACCCTTCTCCTGGGTCACCAAAATAACTTACACCTACCTGCCTGTTGTCACCAAGTGAAGTGCTCTTATATCTGTACTCAAAGGAAGCAAATTAACTGTGTCACTTCCAGCAGCCACTGAAATATGGGTTATAAAGAAACAACAAACAGTTTTTAAATACTGTGCATATCTTAACTCAGTAATGGAAAGGCTTAAGGGCTCATTTAGTAAGGAACAGGTGCAAGTAATGGCACGCTAATAGGTGCAAAACTGCCCATCCACGTAAAAAGAAAATGCTAATATTTCCAATAATGAATGGGTAATGTCACTCAGTAACTCAATGTGTATTAGCATTGTGGAAATAAACAGCATTTGTGCTTTTTTTGTGCACTTTGCAACTTTCACCACTAGTGGAGTAATAGACCCAGTGACGCAGGGGGACAGGGTGGCCGGACCACAGGGTCTGCTTCCTCTATAGCCATGCAATAGTTGTTGAAAATTTGCACACCTGGACATATGTTTTCAAACAAACAGGGGCAAGGCAAATAGTTTGCCATGAGCACTGGGCCCCTTCAATGTTTTTTTGCAGGGGGAGCTGGCTCTGCATTGTTATGCTTCTGTCCCCCCGTTTAGTAAATGAACGCTACTGGTTTATAGAGAAGCATAAATCCTGTGCCAGATAATTACAGAAAGGATGTTTTCAAACCAGGTATATATTTCCCTTAAGTTTTGCATTTAGTAACCATCGACACTCCCCAGAGTCTACCTCAGTTTATCGACCTCTGTCCCAGGGCAGTATTGTCCAGCTGGATGACCCTTCCAGAGTTACCAATAACTATTATCCAGTGACCATGTCCATGTCCCTCCCACACAAACATTTATTTTCAAGCCATCCCCCACAAAATAACTAAAAATTGAAAATGCCTTGTGACCACCCCCCATTTCCCTCACCCCCTCCACCCCCTGGCCACAAGGTTTGCCCCCCCTCTATTGTTACACCACAGCTATGAAGCAGTTAAACTGGCCACAGAAGGGAAGGTCCACTTGATTGGTGAAGTCACTAAAGCAGAGCCTTGAGCAGACAAACTCCATTGTGTCTATCTAACTAATGCTGTTTTCATTGTTATTACTAAACAGGCATAGTCGGCCATTTGGAGTGCATACCTACCTCTCCGTTATGATGCATTTTAACAAAGCACTACTAGTATGTAGGCACCAGATGTATGCCTACACAGAGAGAGGGCAAATGAAAAATACTTTCTTTTGCAGAACTTTTTATTAGTGTTCTACTGTTATAGACTAATCTCACATTTGAAAGTAAAGCCTTCATTACTTCTCTTTAGTGTTTAGTAATCACATCATCATTCAACAGGGGTAGATGCACCAAAAGGAGCCATATTTTCTACTATTATTTATTGTACATGTCATTAACAAATTCATAATATACATATGGAATGCACAGTGGAATAAATTAGCACTAAAAATCTGTAGAAATAAGTAAAATCTTGAAAACGTTTCACCAGTCATCCAACTGTCTTTCTCAAGTCATTCTGAATTGAGCAAAGCCAGTTGGATGACTGGCCTGGATGAATGAGAATATTCACAAATATATTAACTCTAAAAAGATATGTTGGTGTTCTGATCTTTTCTCCAAGTATCTTCAGAATTTTAGATCAAGCACCTGTTTGTGTGAATTGGATTGGACACACATCTGAACTTTATATGGATCCTTTATCCGGAAACCCATTATCCAGAAAGCTCCAAATTACAGAAAGGCCATCTCCCATAGACTCCATTTTATTCAAATAATCCAAATTTTTAATAATGATTTCCCTTTTCTCTGTAATAATAAAACAGTACCTTGTACTTGATCCAAACTAAGATATAATTAATCTTTATTGGAAGTAAAACCAGCCTATTGGGTGTAGTTAATATTTACATGATTTTCTAGTAGACTTAAGGTATGAAGATCCAAATAACAGAAAGATCCATTATCCAGAAAACCCCAGGTCCCGAGCATTCTGGATAACAGGTCCATGTTATTGTTTGATGTCTGCGTGAAATGAGGTCACATGCTAGTTTGGAGAATTGGTGTGGTTTAGTGGTTGTTCACTGATGGGTGAGTCTAAATGTATCTTGATAAATGTCCCTGGTATGGACTGAAACAATCCAAATTCCTGGTGTGCATCAACTATTTTTCCAAAAAAAAAATATACATATATATATAGTGAATAAAGTACCCCTTCTTGTAAAATATAAGGATATTATAAGTTACAGAGGAGTTTCATGACCATATAAAAACACGAGACCGAAGGCTGAGTGTTTTTATACAGGTCATGGAACTCGAGGTAACTTCTAATATCCTCATATTTTGCAGCTAGGGGTACTTTATTTATAAAATATACAAATTTCAGTGAGTCATGTGAAAGAAATGACATCAGAACTCACCGTTTATAACTGATGAAATCAGAACTCACTGTTTATAAGGATATAATTTACAAGATATTCATAGCTTTTGTGTATATACTGTATATATATATATATATATAGATTTGCCAGACCTCCATCTTACACAATTGTCTTTGCCTTTACCCTCCTTTCACAACTTCTTCCCCTCCACATTCCGCCCTGCCAAGTCTCTGCCCTTGACTTTACCCCTGTTTTAGCACGAGTCTCTGTGGGTTTGAAATCAAATGAAAAGATTCCAGAGCACCTGTTGTGCCGGATTCCAACTTTCCATGGTAACTTCCTGACAAGCCCTCCTCCTACTCCACAGCGATCAGCCTAATCCTCTCTCAGTTCCTCCTCACTTACTCTGACTTTGTTGTCTTTAAAGCTTCTTCTTAAACAAATAGGAACCGGTTTCTGTTTTCTTATTTTTAAATGAGCACACAAAGGATTTCACTCCTTCTGTTCCTGGCTTCTGGGGTGCTGATGGACAGTGGAGAAATTTTCATTTCATATTGTCATATTTTCATGTGACTAGAAAATCCACTTTAAATCAGGTTTCATATTGCTCTAAAATGTTCCAAAACTGGCCCTACTGCATTCTGGTGTTCCCAAAGATAATGATAAATAGACCCTCCAGTGACAGAAGTCAATAAATATCACTAAATCTGAGTTCTGACAGCTGCATTGTTGCACATTAGATGTTTAAGGGAATCTAAAGTGTCAGGAATACTTCCCACTATACCCCCTAGCTCTATTAAGTAAGCAGCCCAAATTTTTTATTTTACATATAGAGATGAATGTGTAATTCTGGCCTTATTACAAAATATTGTAATCAAATATAAGAAGGGACTTGTTTAGAAAACTTGGTTTAATGCATTTACTTCCAGCAGCATGGACAAAGACCATGGACCATAGAGCCAGGTTTATACAGCTCAGGGAGGATTTTGTTGCTCTTGCACCTAGAGAGCTGGGGAGAATTCTTATCAAGCAATATGGGGAGGCATATACATTCCTGAAAACTGTCTCTTTTGTTCCCCCTAGCATGGCAAAGAAAACTGAATCTTTTTTAACATTTGCCCTGCCTTGTGCTTTTGCACCATGGGTGCAGATCTTTGTGATCCAGAGCTGTATTTACAAGGGGACGACTGTGTGAAACATGTTGGCATTCCCTCTCCAGCCCCCTACTAGGCCCCTCATCTGAATTAAAGAGTTCCAGTGGCGACAGGGTGCAAAGTAGCTTTGCCATTAAGGACAGGGTTGCCTTGCAGAACACTGGGCTCAGCACCTTGTGGTGGATATTTAGTAAATTAGTGAGTAAGCACTAAGGGGCATTGTTTTGTAGCTCAGTGTTCCTTAGTTCTTGCACCCAGTCCCACTGTAATTGACCATTTGTTTTTTTCTGTAGGGACCATGCTGTTCTGGAATAGAGAGTTAAATGTTTAATCCCCCCCCAAATTGTAGCACTGTATCCTTTTCCTAGAAGTCTGCCTTCCCTGACTTTTCTTCACCTCAAGTTTCTTAACTCATTGGTACCTTGCTATTGGACTTGTGCTAGCCTTCCCTGCCTGTTTTCTATAATTATCTAACCTGCCTTTTCTATCGTGTCTCTCTATCTTCTATCTATCTGTTTTTACATGGCTTTCATATGCCTACGTTCCTGCTTCCATTGCACTGTATCTTGTTGCCCATTGTACTGTATCTTGTTGCCCATGCATTGAGAAGGGATTCATGTCCAAAATACTACTGTGCCTTCCATATAAAATTAAATTAAGGCTCCTATAATATCATACTAACAATCGCAATTTTTTCCACGAATCTATAAAAATTCACGATTCTCATATTTTTTTTTAAATCAAAAAATTTGAGATTTATTAAGTTTAAAAACCCCAAAGGCCTCTAATACAAAACTTAGCCAAGTAAAAGTTGTTGAGGTCCTGTAGAAGTCAATGGGAGCTGCACTCATCCTATCGGACCGTTTTTAATCAATTTGGACTTTTTAACGGATATTTTTTCTCTAGGAATTGTCCAAAAAGTATTTGTATTTTTCTAGGATTGTTCAGCGTTAATTTTCTTTCGTACGTTTTTTATTCAGATCTCTTAATAAATGTCATGACATTCATGGTTTTAGAGAGTGAGTTTAGTCGTGGTATCAAAAAACGCTAAAACGACCTTCAATATATAGGCCTCAAAGAGTAGTATATGAATAAGAGAGAAAAGTCCCCGAAATGCTACAGTTGCCAGGGTATAACCTGGAATTAATTTTGATGTGCTGGCATGTAAATGGAATCTTGAGAACTGCTTTTAGCGATTCTAGATTAGAACAGTGACATATCCTGTGCAATCAAATATGTTTGAGGAACTCCAGTAGTTATTATAGCTCTCATATTACTACTTATTAAAAACTCTCAGGATTTGTGTATGAAAGAGTAAACACACAAAACCCATCCCTTTATACAAACATTGCAATGGAAATCTATGGATAAGTTTTATTCACCTATACATTTACAGCAGGGAATTACATTTATACTAGGGAATTCTAGTATAGGTTACTTATTTCCTCCACATATCTGGCATTCTTTGTCAATGCCAGGGCTTAAGTTATAACCACGCAACTCAATTGTATGCTCCTATTTTACTATCACCTGAAATGTGCCGACACTAGTGACCCAAACCTACTGGTGACATGACAGAGGGTCAAGTGCAGGTGCTCAGGTAATAGAACCTGAACTCATACAGTAAATCCAAGTCAAGTTTTATTATTTAGTGTTGCTTTAAGAATCCATATATATGGTTGCTGGCCTACAGCTTCTATCATGCTTTAATCCATAATAATATATTGAACAATGTTTGGCATCCAGCAGCATTTGGATTACCAACACTACTATGGAAGATTTATTTTTCCTTATTCAAAGTTTTTGTAAGCTCCATTTGCCTTTCCACCTGCCTCTACATTTGCCTACATTACTGCCCTTTCCACTTATATAACATCCTTTGATTTTAATTGGTCCCAGTGGTCAAGGTCTATTCCAATGTTAAAAGTGGAGTCCACGTTGCTTTCTTTTGTAACGTTAACTGTTTTTCTGAGGTTCTTTCATCTCCTCTCTGCATTCTGTTTTTTTACACAACACAAATGCACAAAATATATTGTTCAAAGATTTCTTAACAGTTGTTTTTTTTTATGTTTTATGACATCACAACCTTTATGGATATCAATTTTTATATCAGGGATAACAGTACAGGTATAGGATCTGTTATCTGGAAACCTATCAGGCAGAATGCTCTGAATTACGGAAAGTTTGTCTCCCATACACTCCATTTTTTCAAAAGGATTTCCTTTTTCTCTGTAAAATTAAAAATAGTACATTGTACTTGATCCAAACTGAGATATAATTAATCCTTATTAAATCAGCCTATTCACCAGGCCTTGAGAATTTGTGGACAACAGGTCCCATGCCTGTATAATCAATGTAAGTATACAAGCAATGAAAATAATTTTGTAATTTTTTGGCTTATGAACTGGGCAACAAAGAAACCCCTCAATCATTACCAGTGTGGAAATGAGAAGACACATCTAGCTGCGTTGTGGCCTAGAGATCTTCAGTGTATAGATTATTTGCTTCAGCCACACTATTCATGACAAGGGGACTCCTCAATTGACCATTTGCCCTCAATCATCCCACTGAACCCTATTTTTTACTAATGAAACACCAGGAGACAGAAATGGGGTAAAATGGCCGCAGCATTTATTCACACACATTTTATCAAATAAATAGGACCTTGCCAGCCTAACCTAAGACAATATTCTAACGCCAGAATTGCATAAGAGATCACTACTATGCTCTGCCATCCTTCACCGAAGACTTGAGATCAGCACAAAAAAAAACCATTATCATATTAAATAATACATTTGTATAGGCAATTACATTCACAGTGAACTTTTCCATTTCAGAACCACAGCTTTTACAGTTCTTCCACGTGAATTCAGCTGCAGCTCAGGGCCATCATTTCTTTGTGGGGAATGAAACATAATGTTTCTTGAAAACATGACCTTATTTTTTTACAAAACGTACGCCCCATTAATTTTGCTTACTCAAATTTTACTCTGCTCCACTTTTGTGAAATATCCCCAGCATATCAAACATAAATTCTGCATTCTGGAGAGATTTGCCCGAGTCCTCAACTTGAAAGGCCTACAAACTCCAGAGACTGCAACCATATTATTTTATGTTTTGTTTTCCAAATAATTTACATAATTGCCTGTGCCTCCTTGTCCTTTAATGTGAACAATTTAACAGGGAAAGAGCAATTAATTATCTTCTTTATACAGGTGGACTGATATGTTTGCCAATGATGAAAGCCAACAGTACAGGTTTTTCTTGATGAGTTGACCTTACTGCTTCAAAACTCTTATGCACACTGTAAAGGAAGTAGTTACTGTAGAAAAGGAGATGCTTAAAGGGTTTGTGTGCTTTGGCACAAGCTACAGGAGCCCCCTCTGTACTTTGCTGGTGCCACAGGTATGCTGTGCTTCAACCAGTATGGGTGTATGGTTCCCAGGTACAAATTGGCTACTCCCAATCAGAACTGCTTCTGTACCTGTACCAGGGTCTCCAATGGTTATTCCCCAACCTTACTGATAATCAAAATAAGAGTGTTTTTTTGAACAGATCGCCTTCGCGGGCAGGATAGATGTTTGGTATGTCTCTTTTCTAATATCAGGTAGATACCTCCAATCATGGTGTATAAATAGGTGGTTTTCGTCTTGCACATTATTATTTGCCTCTCCAAGCTAACTGTTTCTCTATTAAATGTATTTGTCACATGCAGGGGCGATCCTGGCCCCTCCGCTACCTGAGGCAGCTTGAAGTTGCTGCCGCCCCCTCCCCGTGCGCTCACCTTTTTGCACTGGAGGGGGTCCATGAGGGCGGCAGAGAGGGCCAGGACACTAGTGCAGAGAACATAATTGCGCTCTCTGCATTAGAAGAGCCGAATATCCAGTTTGAAACCCGGAAATTTGCTTCTTAAAATACCAGGAACAGCATTTTTCCGCCACTGGTACCTAGTGGGGCACTGTCACCTAATGCGAGATTCTCAGCTCGCCTCATTGGTGAAACACCCCTGGTCACATGTTAGTATGCCTTAAAGCTATGTGTACGTAGTGAGTTCTTTCAATTTATTTTTCATAGACATGAGAACATATACTTAACAGTGATGTAACTATATGAGAAACGTGTAGGAAAGGGGGCCCACTGGGAACAGGTTCTTGGAGTTTTGTTGGTGACCTGCAATAGAGTGCATATTGTGGGTCATGAGCACAAGGTAAAAGGCTGAGATTTGCAATTTCGAAGGTTAAATGTTAATCTCACTGTCAGTAACCTTTCCACTATGCAACTGAGTTTGCTGTTAGTGGGTAGAAGTGAGGGTGCAGACTCACCAGCTGCTGCTTTGAAGACTACAACTTCAGCTCTTCCACTGTCTCTCAGCCACAACTAAAAGACTACTGAGCCACACATTTTTATTCAAGGCAGACAGGGGAGATCATACCTTGGCTGATGGAGGGGTGGTTGGTATGTTTTCACTGTAAAATGTTTTTGACAGTGGAAAGAGTTAACTAGCAATACCCACCTGCGCAATTGCATTCTGAGCTCCAGCTGTGGCTTCTATAAAGCTCAGCACCAGTACATCCTGGAGGAAGCCACAGAGGATTCCAGTAAGATCACACCTGCTGCTCTCTGCACTTCTATAGCTGCTAATATTCCCCAAAGCTTTAATGGTTTGGGTTACCTGATAATACTACAACTGTGCTATGGACTAGACACTGAATAGGTATTATTCATTACAAGCAACAAAGCTTTAAAATGGGCATAGACGCACAGATATTATCGTACAAAACTGTGTGTATGGCGGGAGACTGAGATCAGCAGAAAACATGAATATTGGTTGGCCATAAACTTGCCAATAAAGGGTGTTTTAGTTGCAAGGTTATTTAGCTAAGTCTATTTTTTTTTAAAGTTAACAAAGACTTTAGACATTTGATACAGGCTGCATATGACAATACTAGAAGTGGAGAGCTTATCTGCCTCATGAGTCTTCAGGCAAAGGTGTAACGCATGAGTCAGACACAGGCTTGGTGTTTTTCATCACGGGTAAGTTCCCAGAATGAGGCCCCACAAGCCTTCCTTCACCCCTAGGGACAATACAAATTACAGCCACTGATCTGAACTGTAAAAATCATGCTGCAGTGCATTGCTTGTCAAGGAGTGGCTGCAACATGGTCCTTGTAACTTGTTTTCTTTCAGAAATTCCTGAATGTGACTTGTCTATTTATATCTATCCCCATTCCAAACATTATTATCACAGACAATAAGTGTAGGCTCATACAAAGCCATGAGCAAAAGCAAGTGACATAGAAACCAAACACAACACTGCTCCCACAAACACCACTGGGAATCATGAGAACAGTTACCAAGCACAAGAGATATGTAATCCACTTTCGGTCTGGTCTCATTGACTAAACTGTGCTATTCTTAGTTTTGCATACCCTGTATAAAAATAAAGTGGATTCATGTTTGGAAGAATGCATGGAACAAAGAAAGGCCAAGGGTGGTGTCATATTAGCCATAAAAACAGGAAACCAGTAAGCCATAGGTAATACTTTTCTTGGGTGAGTAGGCTTACAAAGGAAGTGTTTGGGACCTGTTATTATCTCTTCTTCAGGTGTGAATTCACATAGCATCTAAAGAATATTATTCATTTGTGTACTGTCTGTATAGCCAAAGTCAATTCATTTGGACAATAATACAGGGGATTATTGTTGCACGGTCATTAAAGCAGGAGTAGCAATGCCACTGGTATAGCAGACTATTTAGGTTTTCATTTCCAGTTGGATATAGTCTTAATGAGGCGATTGTCTGTAACTTTCAGCAAACTGGTTGAAATTGGGGGTGCCTCTAGTCTAGCCAGCTGCTCTTTGAGGAGGAGGGCGTTGTAGATCAACAGTGAGAAACAGAGAGAAGGTTACAAAGAAGACTACAAAAGATACATGCAAAGTTGCTGTATTGGTATAAACCAATATTTATTAGCTCTATTTATTAGCTCTGCCACCATGTTGATAAACCCACTACAGACTTTTGGTGGAACTTCAGGTTACTTGGTTAGCTGGTCCTAGAACAACTCAATATTTTAATTGAATTTTACACTGGGTAATACAAGCTTACAGGTGTCTAAACCTGTACAAAATCTCCTTTTCCATTTGGTATTATAGGTAAAAAATAAATATTGCTTTCACCAATAATCCCCACAGTTTGCTGCCTGATGCTGAGTTTCCTGACCACCCACCCCTGTTGTACAATCTCCTACCTGCTATTTCACCAAAAAGGGGGTCGATTAGGACTCTGGACTGTGCACCATATTAAATGTAACAGTGTAAGTGTAAATAATAAATGAATAATGTGAATAATAAGTATTACCAGTAGGTTATCTGCTGTCATACTGTTACTATAGGGCAGTGATCCCCAACATGTTACTCTCTGACCCCTTGGATGTTGCTCCCAGTGGCCTCAAAGTAGGTGCTTCATTTTGAATTCCTGGCTTGAAGGCAAGCTTTAGTTGTATAAAAACCAGGTGTACTGCCAAACCTAGCCTCCTGTAGACTGCCAGTCCATATAGGGGCTACAAATAGCCAATTTCAGTCCATATTTGGCACCCAGCAACTTTTTTTATGCTTATGTTGCCCTCCAACTATTTTTATATTTGAATGTGGCTCACAGGTAAAAAAGGTTGGAGACCTCTGCTATAGGGGCTAAATGGGGTTTTCCAGATCTCTCCTGATCTGAAATATTCCTCCTTATTTCAGTAGGTGCTTGTCTGTAACACTCAGAATAAAAATGTAGAAAGAAGAACAAATGACTGTGTGGTTTTTATTACACATGCAACAAGTATTAATCTGCATTGTGTATCAACTGTGAAACTCACAATGGGTGTTCTCTGCCAGCACAAGGACAGGAGGCTGCTTTCACTTTGTGTATAAAAGATACAGGCATGAAATCATTGTTCAGTGTATTTGACAAGCATAAAAAGTAGTTTTCAGTCATATAATCTGTATTTAATCTAATCTGTTTATAATCTATACACAATGTTATATAGGGACATTCTGCATATACTTTTATATACACTAGTAAATAGTTGTTGGTTGTGAATAGTATAGAAGATTGTATGGGGAACAGTAGTGTTCATTTACTAACACAGCTGCTAAATTCCCCTAGTGCAGTCACCACTAGCAAACAATCAGCAGCTACTTTTGGTTAGTTGATCACACGTTATGAAATGTAACATCTGATTTGTCATTGTACTGGTGCACTTTACAGTCAATGTATTTAGCCCCTTATTTTCATTGTAAATCTTATTCCGGATCTCTAATCCCCCTTGCATTGTGGTTATTTTAAAACGATGCAATCTGCTTTAATAAATATGTTGATTCTACTGGGATGAGATTTTATTTATCAGCCCCTTATTTTGTCCACCTCATTAATGCTTCATTGGTATATCAATCTACCAGTGCAACAGAAGTGGTTAAATACTTTAGAAAAAAATGCCTTATAACTACTATAAATCACTGGGCTCCAGAGCAAAATCATAAACCATAGGGGGATGACTCTGTTTTCCATGTACAGTACTCTATGTTCCTGGGCCCCCTGTCTGTACTGTTGTGTCCCTGTCAACTATAAACACCCCACAATCTGTGTTGGTTTCCTGCCCTGAGAATAAGTTTGGAAGGACATTTGGTGTGGAACTTCTGGTACCATCCAGCGTCCACAGTCAGAAAGACTGCTGCATCAAGGGAAATATTTTTTCATGTGACATCATTCCAATTGACATTTTATATAGTTTCCACTAACCTTACCCTTTAATTATATTACTGGTCCTGGGAACTGTAATAAAATCATTCTCTGAAAAATGAGTCAACAGCTCCTTCCAGCCTTTAGATAATCAGGCAAATCAGGTATCTCTTTGTCTCTCGCACTGGTTATTATGCAATTTCAGAATTAATTATATTTGAAGCGAATAAGCCACACAGAGTGAAACAATGCCGTGCTGAATCATATGTCACACAGTTATTAATTAATAACTGGCTAAGACAAAAAATATTAGAGATTATATTAAAACATTATTTGAAATCATTGTTTCTCTTAGCAGCAACAAGCCCAAAAGATATTGTGGGTAACGCAAGCCTTTCTATAGGTGAGCAAGTGCCTTATAAAAAGCCCAGTCACCATGAACAGAGAAATAAAAAATAAAAATAGGTTACATTTGTGTCAAGAACATGCATATGCATTTGGTATTATATGTGAAAATCACTGCATTGATTACATGGAATTTTTAATTTGCCAGTTTGGAGATCATGATGTTTTGCCCCTGCCAAGGCCTTTTTTTTTTGTTTTCCTGTGTACGTTGTATTTTTTGAGATTTTTTTTGCTCTGTTATGGGTCTCATATGGACATAAGTGTGTGTTATATGTATGGTTTATGCATTCTAAGCTGGAATTTTAGGGAGTGGGGTGGTAGCAGTAAATGGGAAACAGAGGGCAGTGGGATGAAGATCCTCTCAGAACATGTGTCCTCCCCAGGCTGTAAATTCACCTGGAATTCCCCTTGTATTGCAGAAGCAGGCTGCATGCTCCTATATAATACAGTAACCTGATCTCTGCAGTCCAGGCTCTGCTAGTTGAGTTCAGCTGCACCTGCTGGACAATTTAGCGTGTCCTTCATGTACTGTACCGTACCTTTAAAAAGCCCAGGTCTTCTCCTCACCCTTGCCTTAATAGGTCACAGTTTATGAGCACCAGGGTATTCATAGTCCAAATTTCCTTGTTCTTTGATTGTTTTCCTGACTTCTTGGTTCCTTTGCTAATGACTCCTGGTTCAGAGACGTCAACCAGTTCCATTCCATGAGGGTGATGATGATCCAGTCCTGTATTTGTTTAAACCAAAATTCCTCTCTAAACACACACCATCCATGATGTGATAGTACTTCCAAAAAAAAAGTAGAAACAAAGCAGAAAATGGCAGTGCTTTGGTCTGCAAATCACTTTTTTATTTTTGCTTGGTGAAGCTTGGTGATTCATAGTGAATTATCCCCGGTTTTTTAATACCACATAATAAGTCTGGCCCATAGTGGCTTTTAAAAAACTCTATCACTTGTTGATTTACATTAACTACAATAAATTACTAAATATCAATCTACACCTGTAATATAAAAAGTGGATAGCATAGCTTTCATTACTTATCAAAAGCTGGCACTGCTATTTTCAAAGTGAACTGTCAGAAAAACAAAGGGGAGTTATGAAAGTCAGAAGACTATTGCTTTTCTAATGAGTTCACAGTGAACAATGCTCGGCACAAAGAAATGTACAGAATTACACTGAAATCAGAGCTTTTATGGGATATATGTAATGGATCACTGAGTTATAATCAATTGGAACAGACCAGTAAAGTTAATTGGTCAGATTTATTCAAGAAAAAGAGGAATTTCACTGGGACAATTCACAGGTGCTCACCCAGAGCAGGGAGGATTTAGTTGAAATGACACCTTCCAAAATCAAACTATTTAAAAGCAAAAAAAAAGAAGGATACATCCATGCAATAGCACAATGAGTTATGAATGTTTTTATTGACATTGCCCTTGATACTTAAGTAGTGATGATTTGACCATTTCCTTGTATTTTAACCTTTGCACATAAAGTCTTAGATGATTCGCCAATGTGACTGTGTTTGACTGAATTGTAAGGAACATTGGAAGACCACTCCGAGATAACGATTTCAGTTAGAAACTGCCATTGACCCTTGAACTCCTTTGATCTATGTGGGAGGCCAATGTCAGAAAATAACCAAGATTTTACCTTCCCCACTGTCACCCCACATGTTCTTTAAATTATGATTACCTGACCCAAGGCCAACTGATCAAATGACACCATCTGGCCGCACTCTCATCGTAAAAACCCCAAAGCAATGGACAGCATGCACCAGGTTAAGCTAAGGTTTCTATCCCATTTATTTTATGATAAAAATAATATAGGGGGTATACCATCGCTCTTCTGCCAAATTATCTTTTTTTTGCCGTAAATTTTAGTAAAGAAGTTGAAGATGATATGACATATAAAACATACATGTATATTACTGGTAGGTTCACATACATACATAATAAGTCCCAAAGATGGTGAGACAAGGAGTAGCATAAACATGTATATATAGACATAATGTAGGTCATCAACAAATTATCCCTTTGTTTGGGACATTAAATAAGCTAAATCTTCTTTTGTAATCCGTTAAATGTTAACCATTGTTTTGGAAAATATGTGAATGGTGGGGCTAGAAGGTTCAGGATATAATTATAAGTTAAAATGACAGATGACTATGACTGTTTAACCCCCTGGGCTAATCAGATAGTGTATATATACAGTATAGTGTATATATATATATATATATATATATATATATATATATATATATATATAGTCCCAAAGTATACTGGCACTCACCATGATGCAGATCAAGTCCCGGGTGCTCCTCATTATTATGGATAATTTTAATAATATTTAGGAGCACTCAGGGAAATAACATCAAGTGAATTTATTCAAATTTTCACAAAATCCCCCACATCTATGCGTTTCAGTTCTCCTTGAGCTGTTGTCAGGATATATATATATATCAACAGTCCATTGTTTCAGCAACAAACAAAAAACATGTGCAATTCAAATGTACTGTGAAAACATAACCGTACATGCACTAAATTGTTGCAGATAATAATCGCATTCTGTGATAATTCATTGTTACATTTTTACTACAATGTATCCATACAATGTGACATTATGATACAAAGAGTTACTAAAAATCACATCCACCAGATATGTCATATGCCAATGAATCGCTCTGTTATTGGCCAATGGATCTCTGTATTAGAGACTGAATTCCCTGACTAGACAAGCGGGACTAACAGCAACCAGAACAAAAGAAGAAAAAAAGGGAAAGTAGTCACAATCATTGGAAGCGTGTGCGTCAATAGAAACAAATCCGCTTTTGGACGGGCCTTTTGCCTGTGAGAATGTTTAGAACTAGGGGTCAGTCCTGACAGTAAATCATCTTTCTACAGAGCGAAGTTGTTTTTCAGTGTATTCAAGTATCATATCTCTTATTACCCCCTCCAAAAGCTTTCCTACTACTGATGTCAAAGTAACAGCCCTATATTATATATAGTGGATAATGCAGCCACTACTAAAATTAATAAAGATATTAATAGTCATTAAGGAGTTCCATGACCATATAAAAACATTAAACCTTTTGAGGTGACTTCTAATAACACTTTAGCAGTGTGTCCTCTATCCATTATCATGTACAGCGCAGGTAATAACACTGATCAGAATTCTGTATTCATATTCTCCAAATATGTATTCATATTCTCCAAATTTTGAAATAGGAGATTTGCTAATAAAGCCACAAGAGGGAGTTGTTTCTAGAATACACCACTATGCTTTTCTAAAGAATGTTTTAACAGCTACTGCAATATTCTAGTTTAATTTAACAATGAGAATAAATAAAAGGCGTGCCAAAAGCACTTGCTCCTCTAACATTGAGGGGTGCTAGGTATAGTCATTGCTCTAGAAACTCTTCCAAATGCAGGGATAATGATAGGGTTCCCCACTGGCTTGTGTCTTCAGTTATTCCCTAACATGCGCAGGCTTCATAAATAGGGATGAGCAAAAGTTTAAAAATTTTCAGGAATACGTGCTATAATTTTGCCATGTGTTTTGCCAAAAAACCTTTGGATTTGTGAAAAATGCAGAATTTTTATCCCTTTGCCTTCCATATCAACCAATTTGTTACTTTTTTTTTCTAGCTAAGGAACTGTCCAGATGCCATGAAATTGACAACACGGGAGGCATATTTTTCGTATGAGCTGTGGCATAATGGAAAGGAGCTTCTCTAACATGGTAGGGCAATGTATATTGTAGAGCTTAAAAACGCATTAAAATTTTACTTCCCACTGACCCGATGGTAAAATTTTGCTGAAAGTTTGCCTTTTTGTGAATCTTTCTGGAAAAACAGGCCAGTTACGCTCATCACTATTCATAAATGAGGCTCAGAAACTTTTTCATTACAGAAGTTTTTTAGGTGCATAAATCTGTTTGCCCATTGTTCTGGTCTGAGCACAAATACAATACAATTCCTGCCATACCATTTAAACTTCTTTTCTTCCAGTTGATTCTGCAAAGCATAAAAAATTGCATTATCCATCATAATGCCAATAACCAGCTGCTCCCCTGTGTAGAGTAAGCTGCACTTTAAAGAAACAGTTTCATTTAACTATATGTTTCTAATTTTGTAACAGGTGCAAAGTTTTGCTCCAGTTCTAGAAGCCAATAATAAACACAGATTGTAACCAACAGAAACCACTAGTAACCTACAGCAACATCTCTTTTCTTGTTTCATAACAAACATCTGATTGGTTGCTACAGGGATATCAAACATGGAGCCAACTTTGCACCTGTTACTATACTACCTCCATCATTAGAAAAAGTCATACTGTAACCACAATGAAATAGAGAAATATTCAAACGTTGGTCTTGCTGCAGCTGAACAGAAAGAAGGATGCCATCGTGGGTAATTTAATAAAAAGTTTTTGTTTGTTACTTGTCTAGTAACTGATAGCAATCAAACAAATATACAGCTGACTAGTAAATACTGTGGAGTGGTTACTAGATGAGTAGCAAAATTTAAGAGATACACCAGAAATTAATCATAACATTGTCTTTGCATACTATTTATGATATTGAAAATAAAAATATTTGCCTGATGTTTTTACAATACTCATCTGTCCCCCCCCATGTTCTTCTATGAGGGAGCTGCCCTATCAGTGCAGCAGCAGTCCCTTAGTATTAGAAAAGGACAGCCAGGTTAGAAAAATAGTCAAGTTTAAGGAACATCAAATAACAATTACTTACAAAAGCAGACCTATCAACAAAAAATGATCAACATGACCTATAGGTAATGTACTGTACATTAATATTATTAAAAGTATTTGTTTTTGTGTCAGTATCACTTTATGACCATCTCTTTTATTACACCCTAAGTTTATGACATCATTTCCAACACCTGTCAAGAGCAACCTGAATATCCCATGCTGTAGCAGGTACCTAGAGATTGATACAAGGTTTCTGCAATTCTGATTTGGACGTATTTATGTTATGTCTAGTTTTATTGCAATCTTTCTGATCAGTCATTGGCCAGTATTTGACTTGGGAGGCCATGTTACTCTTGATTTTTTGTAGGAGGGACTGCAAGTAGCTCCCATTGTCAGGATTATGTAGCAATGCACTACTTGCAGTATGGTCAAAAGGCTACAGCAGCAGTCATGGAAGTGACACCACTATGTGGTACTATCAGGGATGATCATGACAGGTCTGTCTCTGGTGTCATACTTCATTATCGGGAGGACCTTCCTTTCATAGCTTACACATATACTCTTTCCCTGGCCTGCTTTATGGCCCTTGCCCCTGTGGAATTGGAGATGCAAGGTGCAGATTGCAATGCAAATGGGGGGAGAGGGAGCCAAGTACAAGAGTCTCCAGTGCCTTGCAGCCCACAACACATGTGTCTGAATGATGTGCAAGCTAAGTGGCACCCATTTCTAGATGCAATGCCAACAAACTCTGGAACAGGCATCTCAATATAATAAATGTATTTTATAACATTAGCTAGCTGGTTATCACTAGTATTCCCTCTGCAATGCAGATGGCCGCTCCCAGCTTCTGCAGGAGTGCTGAGAGCTTCATTTTGGGTGAGTCCTGTTTATGAGCAGTGTGCGTAGGAGGCACCATTGCTAGACTTGTCTGGCCCCAGGGAGAAAAGGATGTGCCACTTGTATTATACTAAATTGCTTGATGACTTTTATATGAACTCTCAGTGACACCTACTCTTGTCTCTTTGCCTCATGCTTGTTTCCCCATAGCAGTGTTGTGTGCCCAGCCCAATTATAGGAGAACTAGAAAGGGAGGAGGCAACTGAGTTAGATTAGTACCCAGTAGTCTGAACTCTTGGCACTCCTGACCAGTTCACCTTTTTTGCAATGTCTTTGCATTAATTTTGTCATTTTTGATGTATTTGCCTTTCAATTTTTCTTCAGCCTGAAATATACAAATGCTATCTGGTTATTAGGGTCACTAACCCTGGATTTCAGCACAAAGAAATTGTGCAATTTTGTGCCAAAATCCAATCTCTTTGATGATTAATGGTGGCCATACATGAGCCGAGTGGCAGCTTATTGGCCCGTGTTTGGGGCCCTCCGATGGGCTTCCCCAATTGATATCTGGCCCGAAAGTTGGCTAGATGTCGATCGGCAGGGCTAAAAATCCTGTTGAATCGCGGCTGCATCTTTTCGTTGATGCTGTCCCACCGATCTGATCACCCATACAACTTTCATCATGATCCGATCATTGGGCAATAGGGCGCACAAGGTGGGCATATCGGGGAGAGATCCTCTCGTTTGGCAACATCGCCAAATGAGTGGATCTCTCTGTGTATGGCCACCTTAACAAAAGGGTAAGTGCAAAGTAAAATACACCCACAATGTTTCATGCAATTAAATGTCATCCACAAAGGCACTAACATCTATACACACGTCTCTATGCTACCAAAGCACCAGCTGCTTCTGCTTCAGAATAAGCACCACTATAGCCCAATACAACTGTAAAAGTTTGGGTCCCTTGAGTCATATTTAACAGTGCTAAATATTGGTTCTCAGTGACCCTAGCATTGACTGGACACCCCAACAGGTGTCATGAACAGGTGTTAATAAAGGTATGTTATGTCACATATCAGATATCATAGTCTTCTGTCAGACGTTAAGGACAGAGCGGGACACCTATGTGCCTCCACCCACCCGCCCCTCACTAATACAGCAAAGGCTGACGTAGTCAGTACCTCATCGAGCTATAGGTATGGGGCATGTGCACCTGGACCCTGCATTTCCTCCAGGAAATGCCCATAGACTATAATTGATCCTTAAAAGAATGTCTTGTGGTTTACAAAAATTGTTGCTCAAAAAACTCAAATTGATTTCAATGCATTTTTTTGCCGTTTTTTGAGTTTTTGGTGAAATGGGTCAGATTCGCCCATCACTAGCTCCCCTACAGTTGTACCACTTGTATAAACTGATGGGTGCCCTGGTGCAGGGTGCAAAGAACAGGGCAGATGGGTACTTGAATTAATCTACTACTGTAAGAAGGATTTACTTATCAGGGCTCCCTTTCTGTTTTGATTTATGCCACATTATTTTTAATCTAATGCCATTTCCAATGATGTGACAGAAATGATGCAATTTGTGCCCTTTATTAAAAGTGTCCACATTTTTTTTAATAAAAATTAAAATGCACGGCAATTTGTATGTGTTTTTGCGCTTTACAATTGAGTGCTTTGGCACTCTATCTGTATTAGTAGCAGTGCATCATGGGAGGTATTGCTCTTCAAGCCTAGTTCTGCTTTATTGCACTCAATATCCAGCATTGTATCTGAATTAGGAGAGAGGTGAACTATAGTGATTTATGAGTTACAGAAGATCCAACTGTTAATTATCTTGCATTGCATTTACCTGACATTATTCATTGTGTTCCCAGCCACCAAAACCTTTTATTTTTCAGGAAGCAGAATAAGCAATAGCCCAGAGTCCATTTGATGTTAGTGCCACCTAATGTCAATTGTTTTAAACCTAAATAAGAGCCAGCTCCTACTGTGTTTGATACTCCTTGGTAGTTACAATACAATACAATACAGTGTCGAACTGGCCCACTGGAATACCAGGAAAACTCCCGTTGGGCCCATTTGGCCTATTTCCTGGTCATTCCCTATTTCTTTAAGGGAAGAATAATGGAAGAATAGAGTATATTAAGTAGAGATAACATACTAGGAAAAAAATAGGTCGTTTGGAAAGTGGGCCCGTGGTCTATGGTTTCCTGTGGGACCTTGGCATCCCAATCCAACACCGATACAATACAGCCAGTGACTTATACAATGTAGATCTTATTTGTGGGGTAAGATTATACAAAGCAATATAGATGCAGGGCCTTGTTAAATGGATTGTTCACCTTTGAATTAATGTTGAGTATGATGTAGTAAGTGATATTCTGAGACAATTAGAAATTGGTTTTCATTTTTTTATCTGTGGTTTTTGAGTTATTTAGCTTTTTATTCAGCAGCTCTCTAGTTTGCAGTTTAAGTAATCTGGTTGCTACGGTCTGAATTACCCTAGCAACCATGCACTGATTTGAATAAGAGACTGGAATATGAATAGGAGGGGGCCTGAATAGAAAGATGAGTTATAACATGGAGAAATAATAATAAATGTGTAGCCTTTTGTTTTTAGATAGATCTCAGTGACCACTATTTAAAAGCTGGAAAGAGTCACAAGAAGAAGGCAAACTAATAAAAAACTAGAAAAACTATATAATGAAAATCAACTGAAATTTATAGGATATATTTTAAATGTAAAACACCTACTTAAGGCAAGTGCTAATGACGGAGCCAGAATAAGGACACGAATTGTCCCAGTGCAAGATAATAAACATCAAAAAACACAATAATCATCCTGAAGGTCTGGCTGGTAAGGTTACACAAATGTTCTGGGTCCCAACTCTATTGGATACACCCAAGTGACAAGCTAAACTTTCAGACTATTCCAATAATTCTGTACACAGAGCACTGTGCCTGCCTATTAACAAATGGGACATTACAGTGGTAGGTCCAGTGCCAGATACTCTGGAGCTGAAATAGATAAAGAGAATAATGGTAGAACTAGACCATGAAAGGTCTCATTGCCACCATTTTGAACCTGTTATTGCACCTAGGTCTGTGCTTGCCTGTAAATAAATAAGCTCTTTACAGTGCCAGGTGCAGTGCCAAGTCTTCTAAACTGAAAGAGATATATTATTATTATTATTATTATTATTAACATGTATTTATATATCACCAACATATTTTGTAGCACTGTAAAGTAAATGTGTTTATACAACTAAATCACATGAATTACATACATAGAACATATTGAGTTACATACATCACAATCAATACCGGTACAAAAGGTGAGGAAGGCCCTGTGCAGAAAGAGCTTACAATCTAAAGGGAAGGGAATAATACACAAGGTGAGGGAGTGGGCAAGATCAGAGTTAAGTGGGTGAGAAATGTGGTACTGTATGTGGTGTGACGAGGTAATGAGAGAAGAGTTGAGCAGCAGGTCAGCAGAGGAATGTAGTAAGCGGTTTGGTGAGTATATAGAGATGAGTTCAGAGATGTAGGGTGGGGCAGAGTTATGATGTTCTTTAAATGTCAGGGTCATTAATTTGAATTTAATTCTGAAGAGTAGTGGAGGCCAGTGCAGGGATTGACAGAATGGCGAGGCAGAGGAGGAGCAGTTGCTGAGGTGTATAAGCCTCGCGGGAGTGTTCATAATGGACTGGAGAGGTGACAGTCTCTGTTGGGGAAGGCCAATTAAAAGAGAGTTAGAGTAGTCTAGACGTGATATGATGAGAGAGTGAATAAGAATTTTGGCAGAATCTTGGGTGATAAATAATCGTATTTTGTATATGTTCCTTAGGTGGAAGTGACATGATTTAATAAGTGACTGGATATGAGGAGTGAATGACGGCAGAATCTAGCATAACCCCAAGGCACCAGGCCTGGGGAGATGGGGTGTTAGTGGAATTGTTAGCTATGATGGATACTTCCGGGATGTTACTGGTGTTAGTTGGAGGAAAGAGAACCATTTTCATTTTAGAGAGGTTTAATTTAAGGTAGCATTGCGATATCCAAGTAGAGATAGCAGACAGGCAGGAGGAGACCCGAGTTAGGAGTTCTGGGTTGAGGTCAGGAGATAGATCTGAGTATCGTCAGCATAGAGGTGATAGTGGAAACCATACGAGCTGATTAATTTGCCGAGGGAAGAAGTATAGAGCCTTGTGGAACCCCAACAGAAAGAGGTAGAGGAGAAGATGCTACTCCATTGTAGGAGACACTGAAGGAACGATTGCTGAGGTAAGAAGAGAACCAGGACAGGGCTGTGTCACGAAGGCCAAGCGAATGGAGGGACTGGAGAAGGAGAGGGTGATCTACAGTGTTAAATGCAGCTGAGAGATGTAGCAGTATTAGTAGTGAGAATTTTTTGTTGGCTTTAGCTGTTAAAAGGTCATTAGTTAGCCGGGTCAGGGCAGTTTCAGTGTAGTGTTGTGGTTTAAAACCAGATTGTAGGGGATCCAGCATGTTATTGTCAGAGAGGAATGAGGTTAATCTGTATAGGGGCAGCTATTGTCATTATGGGCAGAAGAAGACCATGCAAGAATACTGGTAAGCTATATCTAAAGTGACATTATGGAGCCATATCTTTCTATATCCAGAAAAATTGTGGATTAAGTTCCTTTATTGTTGTTCATTCTTCATCAGGAGAGACTATAAACCCAGTGAACTAACCAAGAGCAACCAATCACCCATCTGCTTTCATTAGTCTAAATGAACTAATGCTGACAAAGCTGATTGATATTAATTTATGCACTGCTGCACCAGTGGTTTCACCTAATTAAAGGGATACTGTCATGGGAAAAAATTTTTTTTTCAAAATGAATCAGTTAATAGTGCTGCTCCAGCAGAATTCTGCTCTGAAATCCATTTCTCAAAAGAGCAAACAGATTTTTTTATATTCAATTTTGAAATCTGACATGGGGCTAGACATTTTGTCAATTTCCCAGCTGCCCCAAGTCATGTGACTTGTGCTCTGATAAATTTCAATCACTCTTTACTGCTGTACTGCAAGTTGGAGTGATATCTCCCCCCTCCCTTTTCCCCCCCAGCAGCCAAACAAAAGAACAATGGGAAGGTAACCAGATAACAGCTCCCTAACACAAGATAACAGCTGCCTGGTAGATCTAAGAACAACACTCAATAGTAAAAACCCATGTCCCACTGAGACACATTCAGTTACATTGAGAAGGAAAAACAGCAGCCTGCCAGAAAGTATTTCTCTCCTGAAGTGCAGGCACAAGTCACATGACATGGGGCAGCTGGGTAATTGACAAAATGTCTAGCCCCATTTCAGATTTCAAAATTGAATATAAAAAAATCTGTTTGCTCTTTTGAGAAATGGATTTCAGTGCAGAATTCTGCTGGAGCAGCACTATTAACTGATCCATTTTGAAATTTTTTTTTTTCCCATGACAGTATCCCTTTAAATCTAAGGTTAATATTCTGATTGACAAAGCATACGTTTTCTCCCACAGCAGCCTTAGTTGAACTCTCATATGTTGGGATGGGAAAACTGTATATCCATCCTGTGTATTGATATATAGACCATACTGCCTATATGTTCTGTAGTCAGTGTATGTTAACTAAACAAGAGTCAAACAGTCCACGGCCAACCTCAAAATCCTATGTTATTCTAGTTTGTTGGTGTGTGGGCCTGTATGTTACTGGCAGACGGAATCTGTCCCTGGGCTACCAGAATCTGTAACTGTACCAGCTTTTTATTGTAATCACCAGCCTAATTACTCATTTGTAACTCAGTGAACTTTATACGACTTTTCCTACTTTTCTCCCTGCCTGTACATGTACAACTTAATTATGGCAACAGCTTTTATAGGAAGTGCTGCTTAATTATAGTCTTACAGGATGGTCATTTGTGCATAATATATGAGGCATTTATACATGTATAAATAGCCTTGTTTTTGTCCAGGCAGTTTCTGTATATGTAAACCAGAATCATAGATTCTGGAAGTATATACTGTAGAATAATATACTAGTAGCTCTATTCCTTTTTGAGGGTAGGGGTGAGTGCTAGGGGGATAAGTTGTGTAGAGAATGAAAGTATTGTTGGCCCTTGGGTTGTCCAAACTGTGTATTGATATAGCGCCTCATCAAAGGGTAAGCCAGATTGACCATCTGCCTTTTTTATATGGCCTTACAACTCACAAACCTTTGAGTAAATTGGATATTATTAAATACCACCCACTAGAAGGCAAGGTAACTAAATAAAAATGATTGACTCTGTATGCAGACAGTGCTATTCAAAGACAATCTATAACTAAAATCTAAATTGTCCAATTTGACAGACTAGAACACTACCCAATAAAGGAGTCCCTGACCTGTTTGTGATTGTGCTCTAGTATGATCCATGCTTGGGATTAAAGCATTTGCCTGGTAAAACTATCGGAATGTGTGGAGCTACTATGGGGTTGCAATCTGGTAGTCCTGAACAAATGTTGGTTCTCAAGGGGAACTGAACCCCAAACGTCTGATCTTTATTATAGAGGCATATTGGGAGGAATTCCATCTTTTCGCTGTCTCTCATGGGCTGCCTTTGAAAGCCAATGAAAAAGCTTGAACAGAAGCCTTAATTGTCGATACATGTTATATTGCCGAATACTGAACATTGCAGTGTCATTTTCCTGACAAGTAGGAGCCAGCCAAATTTTGTAGGGTAAGAAAAGACCTTGTTCTTCAGTTGTGACTCAAGAGAATGAGTTCAGCAAATCCAAGTCATTTTTCTGGTGATGGTTTTGGGATAGTTGTTCTTGGTTAGGGCAGATGTGCGGTACATTTTCACTTTTAGCTTTGCATTATTGGATACAATACTCACCAATTAAATTTCCTTGTTTTAACCTGGCATATTACTTCTCACTGTTGTATTGCCAAGCAAAATGGCAGCTTGCCAGACTTAGTTGGCAGAGCTGAAAAATCAGGTATTTTAAAAGACGTTATGCAATGCAGCTGAAATTGCCCTTTGCAAATTGCACTTGCATTCATAAACAACCTGTAGTATTTGTGAAGAATTTATATTCAGTCTACTCAGATTCTAAGCTCTTCAAGGCAGGGACTTCTTGCTCTTATTTCTCTTAACACATGGGACTTGAATTTTACACTGTATATTGTCTATGTTCTATGACTGTATTATTATCTGAACACACTGTACCTCTCTGCATATAAATATAAATATACATGCACCTTTAAGCATATTTTTGCTTGGACGAAACCCAGTGCAGATCACGATATCTTCAAATTGTAAAAGGAACATCTGCCATTGACTTCTACATGACCTCGGCAGGTTTAAGATGGCAGATTCTGACTTTTAGCAGCTTCTGGATATAATAAATCTCAAACAAAAATGTATTTCTCCCCAAAAAACCTCGACCAGAAAAAAAATTTAGGTTTAGTAAATAACCCCATAAGTGTTTAGCATATAAAGTACAAAACTGAGTTTTGGCATGAATCTATAGGCTGTGTAAATGTAACAATTCACACCCAACCTACCCCTGGGAATTGTCAGACTACACATTATGCGAAACTACATGATTGGACAACGGCTTTGTTGTGATGAAATAATGATCTTTTAAATGGGTTCCAAGGTAATTTTGTGGGTTGTTACAGTGCATGATTTTACAGACAGACTGGCCAGTCAACATTTTTTCCCAAATACTTTTATCTTGTGTACAAAAAGGATTTAGTTACAATAAAGTCTTACAATGAGGACCTGCGTCAAAATTCATCTTAGTTATACACAAAATTGACTCAAATTCCCCGAAATGTCCCTGGGAACCTAGTGATATGTCAGTCTCCTTAAGACCAGATTTTCTCAATAGTTAAGTTCTGTCTTCACTGTTGCATCAGATGCTATATTGGACATATCATTCCATAGATGAAAGCTTTCCTTTGTGTTTTCTATACCAACTGAAAATGTCTGAACTTGGCCATTCCTCCTGTCAGTGCAGATAGATTTCTATAATAGCCTATGAGCAGGTCAAGGCATTATTCTACTGGTGTGCCATGACTCAAATTCTACTATTTAAATCAAAGTAGTTGATTATTACTGAACTAGAAAAATACTAAAATGTATACAAAATTAGTGATGCAAATGTTCTTATTATCAGACTATAGGTTCCTGTATTTTGCCTAGATCTGTAATAATATAAAAATATAGACTCGTGCAAGAAAACTAGTCATTATATTATGTATCTGTGATACGTTAGAGTAGCATTAAACTTGTCAGAAGCCTTGTTGCACCAGCCTGGACAGCTACTGGATCCCTGCACTCACTCAGTATATAGGCACACAGCTGCTGACGAAAGGACTTGATGCATATATGTTCTGGGATTTTAGCTTTCTCTATTTCTCTAGAGTGCCAGTAGGGTAACAACGACCTGGACCAGGGGTAGGTGAAAGAAGAGGTACGTGCTTGGCACCTCAACTTCGTTGCACCTTAGGCACATGCCTCTTCTGCCTACCCATAATTCTGGCATTGAGGTGTTGTGCACTTGGCTGGAGCTTGCAAAAGAGCAGGGAAACACAATGCCACTGTCATACATATTGCAAAAAGCAGGTAATATATATCCCCAGAAACACTGTCTGTAAATAACAAACAATCAGTGTGATGAGAAAAGGAAGAGCATAACCAGGTAACAGGGAGCTGCTCAGTTTGCACAGATTATTATATATCTTGGTATGTGCCCTGAAGGGCATCACTACAAACCTGAGCTATTCTGCAGTGCAAACTAGGACTATTACACACAGGCGTACATTAGAGGACATTTTAGACAAATAGCAGGGGATCTTTTTACCCATAAAGTGGATCACCGTACCAGAGGCCACCCCTTTAGACTAGAAGAAAAGAACTTTCATTTGAAGCAACGTAGGGGGTTCTTCACAGTCAGGACAGTGAGGTTGTGGAATGCACTGCTGTGTGATGTTGTGATGGCTGATTCAGTTAATGCCTTTAAGAATGGCTTGGATGATTTTTTGGACAGACATAAAATCAAAGGCTATTGTGATACTAAGCTTTATAGTTAGTATAGGTATGGGTATATAGAATTTAATTAAAAGTAGGGAGGGGTGTGTGTGTGGATGCTGGGTTTTCATTTGGAGGGGTTGAACTTGATGGACTTTGTCTTTTTCCAACCCAATTTAACTATGTAACTATTTGAGACGTAGGTTTGAGCACACCTAAACTAACTAATTAGCTAATTGATTCCATTATATTCTGCCTGTTTTGTACTCATGAGCATACAGAATTATGTTTTAGGCAAGGTCACAAGTGGCATTTTCACGTTGCGTTTTTAAAAACACACAGCCGAGTGTAAATACGCACAAAATGAAGTCCTATTGAAAATAATGGAATACGCATTATCGCTATTCCCATGGGGCACTTTTGAGCCAACATCCGCAACAAGATGCCAGTATTTGCATTTTTTAGCAGAAACGGCAATATGCCAAGAAAACACCATATTTTTGAACTCTATGGGATCTGTAGGTTTGGAAATACACGTTGCTGAAATACGCTGAGTGTTTTCAACAAAACAAACTTTTGCAAGATGGATTTCGCAAAAATCGGATTTACGGCATTGTATGCTGGTGACATAATCACGTTGCATATTGACAAGCAGCACGGCTATATTCTGCATGTAAATTGTTTTCCACTTGCTTGTTTTTCGCACACACTTTTCGGACTCCCATTGACTTTAATGCCTTTTCAGACGCGTGTCCAAAATTGGACGTGGGCGTCAATTTTGTTTTTTGCAAATTTTTCAGCAAAGCGAAACGGGAGAAATTCACCCACCACTACTTGACACTATATGATGTTATTTTGCTCCCAGAGAGTTCTGTTGGCTTGCTGAATATTCCTATCTTGTGCTTCAAGATTGGTTACCCTCAGTAGAATATATTCTCTGACACATAGATTTTAGTGCCAATACTGACATCTAATATAATATTAGTATAGTGTTGCACTGGGGTAACCAGGGCCCATTAGGTACCCAAGTCACATTGAAATACCCCACCCCCTTTTCACCACACAGTACCGCTCCAAACCCTGGCAAACTCCACCTCCCTGCTACTTACCGCTCAATTTCAATCAGGCCACAACTCCAGGAAAAAAAAATTAAAGATATATGGAACCCACAGTCATTTTGTTTTAATCCCAAATTGCGTGTGGGCAGGCTGCAAAGCCTAACAAGATCAGGGCCTACCAGGTTTTTGCTCGTTATCCTGGTGGGCCAATCCAAGATAGCATGAAAACACCCATGACATAAGCATGGCAGCAATGTGACTTATTAAACAAAGCACAACAAAACGACACCGTGACATGTCTGGGAAATCTGTTCATAGAAACAATACACACTTTCCTCTAAACAAGCAGCAGCGACAGCAGGGCAGTGGAAATGCAAAGCAGACCAAACTTCATTTTCACTTTTATAAACACTTGAGAACATTTCACTATGAGTTGGGGCTGGAAAGAGATGTGTAAAAACCTCATTTCTCTTTTCATTTTGATCTTGAGATAAAAGTCAGCACAAGAGTTCTATACAAGGCAATGTGTTCTGCTTCCCAGCAATACATTTAACTTAAAAGTGAATGTGAATATTTATGAGAATTTGAAAAGCTTTTGACCATTTTGCTGCTAACCACAGACTGTTTTGTGTATTCTGCCTGGGTAAAGTCTTTCATTTAAGCACATAGTAAAATAAGTTTAAAGGGTTATTAAACTTGTCTTCTGTTTATATTTGTCTAATGGAAATATCAAAAGGTGAATGTGTGATTATTTTCCTTTTTCGCCCCCGAGCTTCTATTAAGGTGTTACTGATATGTAGTATTGTAGGGGAACATAGTAAAAGTTGTTAATGGAAATAATATGTGTGATGCTAGCATTTTCATTTGTCATTATTTAAAATACAGTTTCCAAACCTATTGCACCTTATCTACTAGCAAATAAAATAGGAATGAAGGACATGGCAGGAATGAAGCCCAACCTTGAATTTTTAATTTAATAAATGTTTTTATCTTTTTATAACTTAAATTATATTATTACGAAGCTTTCATAGGGCATAGGCTTGTTGTGGTGTTTGTGCAGATGGCCTGTAGATGTCACTGTGCTCAGACTTTTATTGTCAGCTTAAAAGTGAAAGTGAAAGTTACTGTTGTGTAATACCTGCATGACTCTGTTAATAAAGCACTGTTATACTCTACTCATCCTCGGCTACCCAAAACATAACATATGGTGACAAGGATGGCTCTTCTACCTCTGCAGCAGCCTGCAGCTTTTCTTCCAAACCCTGGTGAGCCTGAAAAGTAGCATGACATTATTGCGGTCTACATGCTTTGCATGATGTCATCGTGCACGGCTTAGTTAATGCCCTTACAATGCTCAGATTATTTGGTCCAACTGACGATTATTTAAACAACGACAACTCTTTGGGGCAAACTCACTAAGATTCAAAGTTGCGCCAGGCGCAACTTCGCCGCACTTCGCCGCACTTCGCCAGGCGTAGTTTCGCCATCTCTCCGCAAATTCACTAAAATCCGAAGTTGCACTCAGGGGTAGCGTAAGGTTGCGAAGTTGCGCTAGCGTTGATTCGCTATGTAAAGCGAAGTTACGCTAGCGAAGGCTAATTTGCATACGGCGCCAAATTCAAATTTCAATGGAGGAATACGTATCAGCACTACAAATGCCAAGAAAACCTTCAAATCATCAAATAAAAATTTTATTTTGCCCTACACATGTGCCCACTGTCTAGGTAAGTTGCCATAAGTCAGGAAATGTAGGGGGGAAGGAGGGGAGCCCCAAAAAAAAATTCGATCTTTTTCAGCCTATCACCCATAATGTAGAAAACACGCCAGCGTTTTTTGGGACTTAGAAAAAATTTTGACTTTTTTTGAAACAATCCCTATCTACTCTATTGCGCTTCACCAGGTCTGAGGTGGCGAAGGAAGTCTAGCGTAAAAGGTAGCGTTCAGTACACTGCGCAAGTTAGTGAATTTGCGTAGTTACGTCGCTAGTGAAAATTCGCCCGGCATAAGGGTTCGAAGTAACACTAGCGAAACTACGCCAGCGTTCGTTAGTGAATTTGCGCAGTAACGAAAATGCCAAACGCTAGCGAATTAACGCTAGCATTCGGCGCTTCGGCGCTTAGTGAATTTGCCCCTTTGCCTTTTATTTTCTGAATGTTAGTATATGAATTCTGGGGAGTTCCATATTGCTATAGGCCTTAATAGGTGAGTTGTAAAAATATGTTGTAATTTACACAGAACAGACAATTGAATTAAATAATAAAGGTTTGATTGCTGAAATTATGTGACTAAAACACAGACCTGACCTAGAGACAAATCAGTGCCTGCTAGAATTTACAATCCAGTGGACTAAGTTTATAATTACTGTATATATGACATGAGGAGATAAAGGATCAGCAAGATGTAATGTGTAAAGGCTGTGAATGCTAACTGCTAAAGGCCAATTCATTAGTATGTAGCCTTAGTGGAAGAGGTACATTTTAGGTGATTATAGGATGATATGTTGGAATGAATTCCACAGATAGGGAGCTGGTCTGGTGGAATCATGTAGACATGCCAGTGAAAAGGTTACTAGTGAGGAGGAAAATCCAAGGTCATTGGAAGAATGAAAAGGGTTAAAATTTAAGGTGCGACATTGTTGAAGAGAGCGTTGATGGTAATGGTCTGAATTTTAGATCTAATACAAGAAAGCATAAACAGTACACTGGTTTGCAGAGAGGAACAGCAGAGGTGGTTTGGTTGGTGAGGTGGGTGAGCAATAGCATTCTGGATCAGTTGAAGAGAAGATAATTGTGTGAGTGGCAGACCACCCAAGCTGCAATTGTCTACATTGGAGTATTTTAGCATTTTTTAGTAGTTTCCTGACTTAAATATATTCTTGAGGGGTTGCCTTGGCACCCTCATTCTTATGCCCAGCACTGATTGGAATCCAAAATAGCTGATTTAATGTATAAGTAGAAAACCAGGGGCCCAAGAGCAGTGCCATAATGGACCCCCCCAGAGAGTTTAAGTGGTTTATCACAGTAGAGCTGATAATTCACTGTGTTGAAAGCAGCAGGGAGGTAGGAGGTGATTAAGACTAAATTTGAGATTAAACAGTCAGAAGGTTTTTGGAGACATTAATTAGCACAGTTTCAGTTGAATGCAGTGGGCAAAAAGTGGATTGGAATGGTTCAAGTAAGAACAAGTGAAAGAGAAAGTGGGTCAAATGGTTGCAAACATCTTATTAGAGCTTCACACCTCAGCGTGCCTCAGCGTGCCTGGAAGAGTAGATGAAAGTAATGTCAGCTCAAAGAAATTACAAGCAAAAATAGCATGCTGTTTCATTTATTGGGACAAAAAACTAAGTTTTTATTTATTATGTTTTCTATAAGCCACCTATAAAATCAGAATTGATCTCCCCGTTTTCAACCAAAACAGATAAGTGTCAAATCTACAAGGTGAATCAATGGCTGTGAAGGACATTGAGCCTCATTATGGAAATCACAACAAAAACTCAATGAACCATTTAGTACTATCTAGCATATATTTAAGGGTCAAAGCATGATGAGAGCTGTAGTTCAGCAACCATTAGAGGTGAATTTATGAGGCCACACTGCACAGTAAACCCTCCCTCCTTTCTGTTTGTGTTTGTACTTGAGTCTCTTCTGTTGGTTTCATGGGATCATCGCCGAGGGAATTTTTTTTAAAGTTCATAAATAAATTCTTCTTTGTTTACATTGCAATATTTGCTTTCATATATAGTATTATATGGTAGTCTCCACTGTGTAGTAGGAATGATCCTCATACATCAGTAATTATATTTGTAAACCTACTGTGTAGAGTTAGGTTTAGAAATGGTTTGTGTCTAATTTAGATATTTCATTGCTTTGCTCATTAAATTGTTTGCATGTATTATATTACAAAGTCACATAGTATTATGCAGTGTTTAATATTTCCATTCTACTCCACTGAATATTTCTCAAAATTCTTACCATCTGCAGCTTGTGACTATTTCCAGTAAATTTCAATATGGTCACATTGTGACAAGGTCCATTATAGGGCAACAATTAGTGGACTGAAAAGTGCAATCATTTGGGCAGTTGGCATGTAACACATGTGCTCTTGTTTCCCACAATCCTGCCCTTTTGCCACAAGCATGGCTCCTGTTTACACCAATCCAGACACGGATGGAACAATGGCTATCACTTAGAATTAGTTTAGAATAGAGCAGAATTCCAGATCTCACCCTCATCCTAATTAGATGCCATGAAGTTGCTATTGTGTAAGAGTATTTCTCATGGAACTCCCTGGGTAAATATTAAAGATAAAGAAAAAGAAATCACACTTTTATTCACCTGTACAGTTTCTGCTAAGGATGAATAACTCTAAGTGTTTGGGATAAAATTAGCTTGGGAGACAAACCAGTTAGGTTACCTGGAGTTAAAGCAGGTGTTTGTCAGCCTCCAACCCTGCCCTGACTTTCTGGAATGTGAAAACTGTTGGTGGAGGAGGGGGAATGAGAACAGGAGGCAAATATTTCAGTGTTCTGGAAAAGCCTCACCCCACAATCCTCACTTTTCAACTTATTGCCTGAGGTTTGGCTTGCAGTTATTGCCCAGCCCAATGACTCTACATTTTTCTGCCACCCTAAGCCATCTTTGCTGTGATGGTAGCACCCAAATCAACACATACTGATGGAATGACAATAGTGACAGTGATAATCTGTGGCTCAGTTCACAATATAAATTCAATCCAGCACATGCATTATATAAGCAAATTTAACACTGGTAATATCTTGAAAAGTTGAATTAAAATTAGTAAAAGTGCTTAGAAGAGAACAATTTTTTTTTCCATTCATTTATTTTGATAGTTTACATTTTCTTTAAGTTTTTGGCTTCAAGTTGGGAAATGCATATTTTAGTGTTCTTCCTCTCCCTCATTGTGCCATTAAAGGTTATATAGCATGATACACCCTAAATAAATGTCAGATCAATGTTTGCACCATGTTTTGTATCCCATAGCAACCAATCATATGTTTATTTTCGAACAGGTAAGAAGTAAATAATTTTATTTCCATGTTTCTTATTCATAAGTTGCTCAGAGGCATGTGACTGATATTTATGCACAATAAACTTGAATAAAAAAAAATTATTTTGCTGCTAGTCTCTTTTGACTAGTGGTTAAATCACTTTGCAAAAATGTCCCTGGGTGGATGAAAGGCACATTGTAACCTGCGTTACCCCAAACCCTGAACTAACACCAAGGTCCCAGTCTCGGCTCACTCTTCTGGCTATAACAGCCACCTTTCACTTTGCGAGGAGCCCTCTGCTACTCGGATGCCGCATAGGTCTTACCATGAGAGGACCAAGGAGAGAGCTCTGAGCAGGCAAGGGAACTGAACATGTACAGAAGGGACGGGGGAGCAGATAACGTAGATATGGAACAGGGCGGGTCAATACCAAACAGGCAATGCGGTACCAAATCAGGAAGCAGAAACATAGTCAAGGTCACAGGCCATCGTCAACACCAAACAGTAGGGTCTGTAGAATCTGGATCTGAAGAATGGTCAGTAAGAGGCAGTGGTCAGTACAGTCAGCAGGGACAGGCAAGGATCAAGGATCAGACAATATAAACGTACCAAGGAACCATGGAGATAGACCTACATTGGGCAATCAGTAATTGGCCCTGGGCCCTTTAAATATTCATTTTTGAGGTGTACTATTTGCAAAAGCACAGAGTTTTTTTTAATAACCATGAACTGCCCCTTTACAGAAGCCAAAACTGCCACATTGCACAGGTACTGGACATATAGCTCAGAAAAATCATGTAGCAGCTATTGGTTACTGGTGATAGTTCTTGGATTCACATATTTTATAAGTCCCATGCACAAAGTAATAGACATGGTTGTTGTTGCCAACTGATGGCAGTGACTCTCAGGTTTCTGACTACCATTCTAAAGATTCTACATGTCTGTGCTCATTGCATTGCAAAAATGAGGCCCAATCACAGTGGATCAGCTAGCAGTGAAAGGGTTAATTTATTTTCAATATGATTGTAGATGTCCAAGATTCCACCACCTCCTATGGGGTCATTGCCACAAACCCAAGGGCAGAACATAAATATAGAATAATTAGTAAAAATGTATATAATGTAAGAAATGGAAGCACAAATCATAGACATCATTTCACAATCGATTGCTAGGAAAGCCATGGCTCACAGCTTACTTTATATCTTTATATATACATGTCATGGAATGTACTGTATGTTTATTTAATCCATAATGAAAAATTGGTCAATGTTTCAGTCTGTGCCTTTCTCAAGACCATACATACTCTTAAAAACATGGTAAGTGAATAAATAGATAAAACCAATGAACTGTCATCCAACCCCATGCACCCAAATCACCCATGTGAGCGATCCATATGTTCTTATTATATATTATATATATATATATATAGAGAGAGAGAGAGAGCAAATAAATATTTTTCTTTTTAGGGAATATATATTCTTTCAAAGTTCAGACATTTCCTCAAAAATCTTGCTGTGGCAGATGGTATCAGTTTTTGCCTCTAGATGTCAGTATTACACCACAGAATGAAAATTGGCATTTCCTAATTTCCTAAGGAAGACACATACATGCCTTCTGTAGACTGTAAGGGGCAAATTAACTAAAGGACAAAGTGACTAACGGTCGCTGGCTTAACTTCGCTAGCGAAAGAGATAGACTCTAGCGGTACTTCGCTCCCTAAAGCCTGGCGAATTTGCACTCTGGCGAATGTAACTACGCAATTTCACTAAGATGCGGATTTTAATGAACGTTACCTCTTGCGTCAGACCAGGCGAAGTGCAATAGAGTAGATAGGAGTTCCTCAAAATTTAGCTGAAAATTGAAAAGCCCCAAAAAATGCTAGCGTCTTTTCCTTTTTCAGGGTGATAGGCTGAAAAATAGCGTAATTTTGTTTGGGGTAACCGGCTTCCCCCCCTACATTTCCTAACATATGACACATAAACTATACACTGGGCTCATGTGTAGGGCAATATCTCTACTTTTACAACTCTATTTTATTTTATTAAGGTTTCCCGGGCTTGTGTAGTGTAATGTATTTTCTGCAACATATACGTCCATTGTACTTTAACTTCCCGCCGTATGCAAATTAGCCAATGCTAGCGCAACTTCGCTTCGCGCAGTAACACTAGCGCAACTTCGCCAGCATTCGGCACCCTGGACGCAAATTTGGATTTAATGAATTAGCGTTGTCCTGGCGAATCTACTCCTGGCGAAGTGTTGCGCTGTGAGCAAAACCATCGCTGGTGAATTTTCGAAGGTTAGTTCATTTGCCCCTATGTTTCTACATTTTCTTTTTATGTATGGCATCATAAGCCTCACTTAATATTAGTGGACACAGTGCTGGGTAAAAAAAATATACACAGACATGCATATTGAAATGCTATTAAAAAATTCATGTGCCCAGATTAAATACAGGTACTGCCCCTACTTATTTGTAAATGATATTTTTGGTGCAGCACATTAAAGTTTAAAAAAAACCAAAAACCTATAATATATATGTATACACACACACAATACCCAAGCACATATTTGCTCAGTGACTGTTATGCAGTGCAGTGCTTACTGAAAATACAGGCATTTTTCTGTTATACTGTATGTATGTATATACAGTATCACTTTATTTATACAACACCTAAAGGATATGCAGTGATGTACAATTGCTATTGCTTTTTTATCTTTGTTTTGTTCAACATTTTTTCTGCAACTTTCCTTGGCCTAAGTCTCCACCTGCTGGTGATTGTGAATTATACAACACTGGATTGTTCTATTTATCCTGGTAAAGGACTAAAACATACCTCCCAACATTTTGGAAGTAAAAAGAGGGACAACATTTTTTTTCCCGCACGTAGCGCAGCAATTTTTTTTAAACACACCTTTCTGTGGCCACACCCCCTAATTACCATGTTTGTTTTACAAAATTTGGGTGGTTATGAAAGTTTGAAAATATTTCTCCTTATCTAAACTGTGTTTTTGTGTCTCAAAATTGTTACAAAGTATCTTATTTGCACCTGTTAGTTGTTCTGGGCTCTCTGCTAAAAGCCAATTAAGTGAGAAACTTTGTTTCTTTTTCTGGCTGTTCAGTGCAGAGAAAAGAGGGACTTTCCAGTACAAATGAGGGACTGCGGGTTGAGCTGTCAAAAGAGGGACTGTCCCTCAGAAAAAGGGACAGTTGGGAGGTATGCTAAAAAAGTCCTAAATATTCAGTAAATTAGTAAAAGTATTTAGGCCTCAATTGAGCGTGCAAAGTGCATGCTGTGTACATTGTGAAGGGCATGCTGCAATAAGCTACAGGCCTCTTCACTATGTAACCTGTGGCTCCTTCTTCTTAAAATAAATACATTTTTCATAACAATGACCCCATGGGAAGTGGAGAAGCATTTTTCATGCCATTCTGTACTTTTCTCCTAGGGTATTTTTTCTGGACTATAATGTATATATAATAAAGTTGTAATACACCTCCAATTGAGAGTTGAGTACATATGTGCTGAAAGCATTTTGTTACTAAGCTTACATTTAGCACGTTGCTACAATGGATTTATAGATATGTTTGTAGCATCAGTAACTAAATATTTAAACAGCCCAGTTCAGGAGATTAAGGTGATGCTGTGAATGCCTGTGGTACTCTCTACAGCTCCTTATAAATACATCCAATTTTTTTTATTGTTATTCCTTTCCAGTCCCTCAGTCAGCTTATTCTCCTCCTTAATGTGCTCTGCTGTTGACTGCACAATGTGTTTGTATACTAGGCAGTGCAGGCTCTCAGAGCAACCCCTGAAGACTTTCCTCTTCTTCTTCTGAAACTTTCTCCAGCCTGTCAAGCTGTTAACCATTAGTTTTAGTTTTATGAGATAAATAGTGTCAAAACTGCTTATATCTTATAACTAAAAACGTGAGCACTCAAGTAGTGATGGGCGAATCTGTGGCGTTTCAATTCACTGAATAATTTGCGAATTTCCCACGAAATTCACAAAACGGCACCGGCGTCTTGTTTTTGGACGCCGGTGAATTCCTGCCAGCGAATTTTTATGCAGGTTTCGCAAATTTATTCACCAACGGTGAATTGCGGGAATTCGCCACAAATTCGCCACAAATTCGCACCTGGCGAATAAATTTGCCCATCACTCCACTCAAGAACAAGAAATGTTACATTCATTTGTTTTGAGGGTTTACTTATACTTAAAATAGATCCCCACCTAGATTAAGATGAAATCCAGGGACACTTACAGAAGTCTGGTGAGCCTTAAAAGGTGAATTGTCCTTTAAGCTGTGAGTCTAAGTTCTCCCAAGGGACCTCTTATCTTATATTGTTACAATTACTTATTTGCTTATCTCAAAATTGTTACAAACGGATCTTATCTGCAGCTGTGGCTGTTCTGGGCTATATGCCAAGAGCCAATTAAGTTAGAAACATTGTTTCTTTTTCTGGCTGTTCAGTGCAGAGAAAATCGGGATTTTCCAGTACAAACGAGGGACTGTACAAATGAGGGACTGCGGGTTGAGCTGTCAAAAGAGGGACTGTCCCTCTGAAAACAGGACAGTTGGGAGGTATGTTTATATTGGATTATAACTAGGGACTAGGCAGCACAGGTGCCTATCTAGAGTGCAACCATTTTGAGAAAAGAAAAGGATTTAATCCCAAAATACCAGTTTATTTGATTTAGTGTCCCATTCCAATTAAATTTCAGTAACAGTGCCACACACCTTCATGTAATTTCTATATTAAAGGGATTGTCCATCTTTCAGTTAACTTTTATTTTGATGTAGAGAGTGTTATTCTGAGTCAATTTGCAATTGGCCTTCATTTTTTATTTGTGTTATCATTTTTTGAATCATTTCACTTTTTGTTCAGCACCTATCTAGTTGCTATGGTTAAAATTACCTTAGTAACCAGGGAGTGGTTTAATGGAGAGACTGTTATATGAATAGGAGAGAAACTGAATAGAAAGATAAGTAATACAAAATGACAATAACAATTAAACTGTAGCCTAACAGAGCAATACTTTTTTTATACTGCGGGGATCCCCATTTAAGAGCTGGATAGAGTCAGAAGAAGAAGGCCAATAGTTAAATAACAAAAAAGAAGACCAATGGAATATGCTATTCAATATACTAAAAGTTAACTTGAAGGTGAACTACCCCTCTAATATTCTAGTTCTCTTGTTAGATGATCTTGCATAACAGCAAATGGTACAGTACACACATAGTCTATCAAGTTAACCCCTTCCAGATGAACCCTAGTGCACACACATATATACACACACTTATACAGTCTTATCGGTACACTCACATATATAAACTATATTCACCAATATATATATATTAACTGTACATCTTGAGATTGCTGTTTGGATATTACAGTATGTCTGCCCAAGATGTCATCCAAACCTGGATGTAAGAGTGCCGTTGAACAGCATTCTCATTGGTGAAATGTTTTCATCAATATTCTCAATTCTACTCAACTACTGCAGAGAACTGGGGGTACACTGGGACAATGTGGCGGAAGGTTTAGATTCCCTTTAATTGTATAGCACCCCTTTATACACAGGCATGTTTATGATGACAAATGTTCTACTGTATTTGAATCCAGTTCTGTTTAGTGTTGATGTTTATAGATATTTGAACAAATTTAAAGTACAACTATTACATAGGAAGTATTCAGGCACAATGTAGTGTTTTTCAATAGTGTTTTATAGTTAAAATTTCAGATGTCCTTGTCACTGTCCCCCCGTGCTTCATTAAAGGTGCGTTAGCCACAGTTGTATGTTGTTTAGCATTTTGTAGGACACTGCTGTCCCCTTTGGGATGAAGCCGACTGATAGAACAGGGCAGCCCTTGTTCTTGCTTATTCTCTGCGGCCCACACAGACCCTGTTTAGAAAATCATGGCATTCAGCTCTGGGGAACTCAGAGTTTGTGTTGTTCCTTTGATCCTCAGCTAACATAGATTTCTAGACACCCCGCTCCTGCTTCCCTTTCTGTATATGAACAGAATATTTTCATATCAAGTACAGTGTCTGCATGATTCAGAGGCGATCACCTACTAGCACGGACGTGCTGCTGTTTGCAGCTTTATCAGGCAGAACAGGCCTCATTTTTGGATGTAGTTATGGTATTTGCAATGTATATGAAGATTTTACAAAATATTTAAATAGTGGGAATCTCAGTAAAATTTTATTTATTTTGACTAAAGAAAATAAGCAAACCATAGGGCAGACAGTGTCCCATTCTCGGCTATAAAACATAACAGGCAAAAAGGACAGAGCCCCTTGAGGTCTTGCATTCCTTAGCTTGTGTGTCTCACTTACACAGTCAGTGCTGTAGTCAAGGGGCAACCAGAATGGATTGTGCAATAAAAACTATTTGTGCACTTCGCACAATGCATGCTGGTATGTAAATGGTATGTAAAGTTCATTATAACAACAATACAAAAAAGTGATGATAATAAAATGGATGAAGTCAAAGTTGCATCAGTATTATATAATTATAAACATTTTATCATGAAAGTCTTATATAGAGTATAGTATTATATGAGTTCAACTGAGAAAAAAATAGGCTCCAAGTTCCTTTATGCACTCAGATGATATTGGTGTGGCGATAGGGCCGCCCTTGAGAAATACTACCACGTGAAATCTATCGATATATTTTTCACTCTGAATTGTGCTCCTGAGGATATGCGACTATATCTGAATATAGATCTAAGGAAGGGCTAGACAGAAAGATCCCACATCTGACATTGAAGATGCAACAATAGCATCTTGACTATATCTTGGCATCTTGATTTCTTGGGACTTTTTAATCCATATGAAAGGATCCCCCCTGAGGAACTGTTATCCATAAATCTTAGGGCAGACCCCCAATAGTAATGTGTTGCAGTGGACTCTATTTGGTAATAGGACAGGGAAATGATGTTGCTTCACAATTCATGGTAGTAGAGTAGAGGGCCAAAACTAGGGGAAAAAGAAGAGGCATGTGCCTAGGGTGAAGAGATAGAGGGAGCACTAAAACCCTAGACATGAAACATCCCTGCAGTAACTTGCTGATCAGGGAGTAGCAGGGGCACAGTAACAATGTGGTGGGGTGGCTGAGGAAAAGTTTCTGAAGAGTGGTAGGGAGGTACATATCAATTAAAGTCAGGCTCAGACTCTTGTATTGGGGGTTGGCGTAGAGCAGTGATCAGCAACTAGTGTCTCATGAGGAACATGTTGCTCACCAACCCCATGGAAATTGCTCCCATTATTATTTTTCAATTCTTGACTTGGAGGAAAGCTTTAGTTGCATAAAAATCAGGTGTTCTGTCAAACAACACCAACTAACAGTCCTCAAAGGGGCTTCCAAATGCCAATCAAAGCACTTATTTTGCACCACCCACAGGCCCGGATTTGTGGCGAGGCCACAAAGGCCCGGGCCTAGGGAGGCAGAATAATAGGGCCGTCATGCCACCCAGCCACTTACTTGGGAGCACTGCTCTTCAACGATCCGGTGCAGGTGCGCCTCGGGCACTCGCCCACTAAATCCGGCCCTGACCACCCAGGAAAATTTTAGCGCTCACTGCCTGGGTCAGACTGGGGGGCCTGGGGCCCACCAGGCTGCTGTTGCAGGGCCCCTCCAGGTCCCCTGCTGAGCCGGGCCCCATTCCAATCGAGTCCCCTGCCGAGCCCATCCCCCCTGCCGTTTCCTGCCACCCGCTGCACTGCGCATGTGCGCACTTTGTATTTGTTGCAGCAAAGAGATGCGGCAGAGATTTTGCTGGGAGATTCTGCAGGGAGCGGATCTGGGCTGGCGGGGCCCACAAGAGCCCACCAGGTTTTTTCCCAGTGCACCGCTGGCCCAGTCCGACCCTGCTCACTGCATTAGCGATGCAGCCCCCCTTGGACCCACTCCAACACTTAAAGTTGAAATCGCAGATCGGAGGGGGGACGGCAGCTCCATACTTTCACTTAAATTATATATACCCATATCTATACAAACTATATGAGTTTCATATCACAGAAATAAGTAGATGCAATCTAAATAAAATCCATTAAAACATCTATAATTTTTGAAATAATCAAATGACTCTTCATTATTGCCTGCTTAGCAATCTGTCTCTCTTCATGTAGGAGTCCAACTCATATTTTGTGTGTGCTCCCTTTGACTACATATGTATTAGAGCTAACTGTCTTTTAAAATAACTGACTCCGACACAAAGCTGCAAGTAGAGAAAAGATTTGTCGAAGACTAACTTGATTATTTCAGAAACAGAAGACATTTGATTATATTTTAAAAATTATTATTTTTAAAATGTCTTATTTCCATGAGTTTAAGCTTATATTAAGTCTTAATTTTCACAATAGTTTCCCTTTAAAAAAATAACCTCCTCAATAACACAGTATTGGTTCTTTGTCTCAGAGAAAACTTTCAGCATTCTTCTTGCCATAAAACAGCCAGAACTGTAACATTAATAAAAGGAGCAGGAGTGAAAAAAAATAGAAAAGAGATTTATTGAGAAGCTAAAGGAGAATCGGCATGTAATCATTTTCCACAATCTGTCATTGCTGTTAAGAGCTTCTTTTACTCTGTTTTAGATTGAACTGTTTTATTAAGAATTTTTGGCTTTAATGCAAAAAAGGAAAAGCCCCTTTGTTAAGGAAAAAATATGACTGCAATAAAGATTTAGATTATTCAAATTTATCATGAGTATTGGGGAAGGCAGAGAGTTAGTCTGTGCCTTCAATTTTCTGATCCCTTGAATATTTGATTTCACTTCCCAGACATAAACAATCAAGATGCTTAGAAGAAGGGGGAAGGAGAAAAAAAGGTAATCGTAAATCAGAATAAAAGATTATCTGTCAGGAGTTATGGAAATGCAACAGCAGACATTTAACAGGCAAATATACATGGAGCTAATGCAATCTCCCCATCCCTTGCATGCACTCCTGCTGGTGAAGAATGAACTTTAAAAGGAGTAGTGACAATGTACTTGTGTTTTATGGCTCCATTCCATAAATGTGTAAATTGTACATTTCAGCAATAACAGAAGCCGCAGCAAAAAGAGGTCATTATTTTTAGTGCACCGTTGTCACAGCAGTACAATTGTCCTATTTGTTACGCAGACGCTGCACTACGGCAACCCTGGAACAAAATCATTTACAGATGGTTGTGTGGCCATTGAAATTAGCTCTTTATAACATAACGGACCCGACAAACAGCTTTTGGCGCATCTGCATTAGAAAACCATTTAAATGAAAAAGCGAAAATGACATTTGTTAGAAAAAGGCGTAGAAATAAATTCTTTTGGCTCAGACAGGTTTGAGCAGCCAGATTGCTGGGCAGTTGCGGTCTGAATAAAGACAAGGGGTGCTATGTATAAAGGGGGGAGGGTAACCCAATTTTATTGTTCCACTATCATTCATTTCTAGCTCTTGCTTGCAAAGGTTCATGGATCCTGAAAACAACACATATATATATATATATATATATATATATATATATATATATATATATATATATACATATATATATATATATATATATATATATATATATATAATGAATAAAGTACCCCCTCTTGTTAAATATAAGGATATTATAAGTTACCGAGGAGTTTCATGACCATATAAATAACCTCCTGTACAGGTCATGGAACTCCGAGGTTACTTCTAATATCCTCATATTTTGCAACCGGGGGTACTTTATTTATTATAATACACAAATTTCAGTGAGTCATGTGACAGAAATTACATCAGAACTCACCGTTTATAACTGATGACATCAGAACTCACCATTTATAAGAATCTAATTTACAAGATATTCATGTCTTTTGTGTATTATATATATATAATACACAAAAGCCATGAATACCTTGTAAATTATATCCTTATAAACAGTGAGTTCTGATGTCATCAGTTATAAACGGTGAGTTCTGATGTCATTTCTGTCACATGACTCACTGAGACGTGTGTATTATAATAAATAAAGTACCCCCTGTTGCAAAATATGAGGATATTAGAAGTTACCTCGGAGTTCCATGACCTGTATAAAAACACCCGGCCTTCGGCCTCGTGTTTTTATATGGTCATGAAACTCCTCTGTAACTTATAATATCCTTATATTTTACAAGAGGGGGTACTTTATTCACTATATATATATATATATATATATATATATATATATATATATATATCATAATTATTTTGACACCCATTATTATTTGCGTTTTGAATTTTTTGGGCTTTTTTGCGAATTTCACGCTAGATTCACACAGATTCGCCTATCCCTAGTAAGCAAGAGAGGCATGTGCCTAGGGCTCATTGGTGGATGGCACTAAATATGTACCTCTATTGTCATTGTATTGTTCTTGCGTTTGTTTGTTTGTGCACTTGTTTGTTAGTGTGCTTGTTTGATCATCATTGCTCCAACCTTCTACCCTCTATTAGGTCTGGACTAGGATTCAAAATAGGCCTTGACATTGCAACTACACAGAGGCCCAAACAGCCCCCCCCCAACAGCCCACTAAATATTGAATGTCTATGGCATCTTTCAGTAGCCCCTCTGGCATTTACCAGAGTCCACAGATTGAAGCATAGAAATTGATATTTTTTGGAAATTATATTGCTGCAACGGCTCTGAGGATCTTTATTTCTACCCTACAGAAAAACTAGAATACCTTGGAGTAGCCTCATTAACAGCTGTCGATTATGGCCCCCAAGTCAGCAGATTATTGACCGGTTTGTGGGACCCTACCACTGCCAGAATGATTGATATCTGGTTGAATATTGCCCAGTAATCTACCAGGCAGTTTTGAAAATCCAGGATGACAAAAACCTAATTGATGAGATCCTCTCCCATTGGGTCTCTCGAGGTCTCCATTAAGATGCAATTGTTTTGCAACTGCTTTTAATGAGAGGATTTGACGTTTATGCCCAACGTTAAGAAAAATGGAGATAAGATACATGATAAGAGAGATATATGGATCCCATGCAGACAGGCTACTGCCTATCTTTTTTTTAATATGTTCTTTCTTTTTCATTTAAGAGATATAACTTGGCTTCAAAGTTTACTTCTTGTGACTTTGGGTGAATTAGAGTGTAAGCGCTGTTGGTGAGGTTCATTTATCAGATGTAAAATCCACTATGGTGGTCTTCATATTAATTTACTTGACATGTTTTCTCTGCAGAATAACAACAGCAGTCTCCTTCACTCTTCTACCCCATAATGTTCCTCACTTAGGCGTCTGTTTACTTAAGCGCGGTAAAAATATGTGCATAAACTATAGACAGAATATTCGCCAAATATGTTATCGGCAGTTTACTAACTTGCGTTAAATATTAAGTTGCGAATTATTTTGCGTAAGAATATGTGATTGCATGTTATCGCATCGTCTGAAAATAACGCTACGTACACATTAATGCCGGGTTTACTAAACATTGAACTGTACGAAAGACAAAATTTACGCATGAATATTCCCAAAATTTTATCGCCACCTATGTAGAGGCATAAAAGTATTTTTTTGCCAGAAAATTCTCAAGGGGTAGGAAATATCCCATAACACCATCTTTTTACCCATCATTCTTTCCTGTTCCTGTTGCCATTGCTGACAGGTGAAAAGAGAGAAGTGACAGGAGAAGAGAGAGAAGTGATGTTGTGGTTTCTGCTATTGTCTGCTACTACAGCAGCTTTTTCAGCTCAGAGGGGAATAATTGGCAGGAGGGATGGAAGGATTCGTCAGCCTCAACAGTTCAATACTGGAAGAGCTGAGTGACAGTGATGTCAGAGAGTTATTCGATTAAATAGACAGGCCATACTATCTATCATACTATCATACTAGGCCATACCAATCTATCAAGTTTTTAAAAAGCATATCAAATTTCTATTGTATTGTATTGCTGTCAATACAGCATGTTCAATAAAGTTTTATCAATGAAGGCCCACATTTCTGTCATTAAAAATTGCCATAAAATAAGTCTATTTTATAGTAAAAACTTTTGCAAAGATTAAGACTATTTAATGGCAAAAATATTCACAAACTTATGTTATAGCCAGAAAATTCAAAACTCGCTGAAATTAACGCTAACATAAGCGGGTACATTGGTGTAAACTTTGTCGCTGGGAATAATTTGGCGGAAAGAAATTTGCAGCAATAATGTGCGGAAAAATATAGTCGCATTTACCACACTTTAGTAAACAGACCCTATAATCTGGTCTATGAGCCAGTAAACCACATGAAATGAAGTTTTGTACAATTTTCAGTATGTGTATGCTGCCTATCCAATCCAAATTGATATCTATGTACTATAGATAGCATTCGCTTCATTGACTTGTTGTTGAGTTGTTGGAAAATGTAATCTGCCAATGTACCATATGTGCCAGTGTATGTTTATCAACAAATGAGGAAATGGAGCAGAGCTGCCCCTTTTCTTCATTTCTTGCTGTTCCAGTTATTCAGCACCAATAAACAAAAATATAAAAAGGTAGCCATTGTGTGCATGACCTCTTGTTTGCATTGAACAAAAAAAATCAATCCTTTACACCCACACAGATTCCATATCCCCAAATCAAATTGCACAATTCATTACAATAATAAATGAATCAATATCATTAATTTAAAATCGATTTATTTATTACAATATTTTTATCTTTGATAAATGTTATAGGCACGTATGTGGAACAACCATTGGGCAACATGTGGCTCAAACAACATGGCCACCACCTGGAGAGATGATAGGATGTGAAGGTTCAACAGATGCAGAACAAGTGGCCACATGTCCCACTGTAGATTAGGTATCAGAAAACATATGATTCCTGTTAGGGTTTGTGGAACAGTGGAATTTCAAAGCTATCATTATTAAAATAAAATTTACCATAATTTGGAAATAGCCTTTTTGGATTTGTTGATACATAAGAAAGGTTGACTGTTACTGTATGTACTAAATCCTTTGGTAAGTCCAGTGCAGAAAATTCTAATCTTAGAGAAGACATTCACCATCCACAATTGTCAATTAAAGGTATTCTGATCAATTCTTGTGGCTTTGCAGAAACTGGCAAATGACTTACTGCTAAGAACAGGTATATTGTTACGCACTTGCTCCTTTTGATTTTCACTTGTATTTAGTGGGAGAGCATCATCCAGTCTGAAAAAGGAATTCTAGAATTGTTGGGAAAGATCGTCTACCATTGTTAAAATAAAATTTACTATAATTTGGAAATAGCCTTTTTGGATTTAATGATACATAAGAGAAGGTTGACTGTTATGTACTAAATCATTTGGTAAGTCCAGTGCAGTAAATTCAGAGCTTAGAGAAGACATTCACCATCCACAATTACTAATTAAACGTATTCTGATCAATCAATTCCTGTGGATTTGCTGAAACTGTACTGACACCGTGATCTTTTGAAAAACAAGCAAAGGACTTATCTTTGAGACTTAGTAACCATGGATATACCAAGCAGGATATCAAGAAGGGGTATGTAAGGGCTAAAATCCCTAACAGTAATAAATAGATTTACAAAATTCACCAGAAAAAGGAGGATAAGCTGGTGAGATTCATTACCAGTTACAATGACCAGTGACATGACTTGAGAGATTGTGAACAAGAAACCGAGATATCCTAATCACAGATATAGACTGTGACTGATTGTAGGTTCTTTTCCAAGTATGATGTCTAGTAGAATGCCTTCTTTATGGGAAAAGCGGACATGGAGCCATTTTGTGAGTGCAAAAACTGCAGCCCCTTTTTTGCTTGCCACAAAAATGCGCAGGGATGTTCCGGTGTGCCAACTGCATAGGTTGCAGATTCATTGCTAGAAACCAAAAGTTTTATTAATATGGAGTAAATTACTTTATTAGGCACAATTTAAAAAGTTTATGGTGCCCCAGCTACAATTAAAAGGTTGAGTGTTACCGATGTAATGTTCATAGCAGCTTTTTCAAGCCCTTGGCTTGTTCCTGTCTATGTGTTGCTCACTGCTTGCCCTGCCTGGACTTGGAGAACCAAAGACTTGTATCATTGCCTTTGCCTGCTAACCCTGTCTGTGCGGTACCTACTGTTATGATTTGGGTAGCCGAGGATGAGTGGAGTATAACAGTGCTTTATTAGCAGGCATTGCTCAACAGTAACTTTCACTTTTAAGCAACCCGGAAGTATGCACAGGCCATTTGCATGAACAACACGCCTACCTTTTGCTTTGCCTGTGCCTCAAGTGTGGTTCACTTCACTGACCTGCTTACCTCTGTCCCAGTTTAGCTTCCTCCTTTGGTCCTCACAGTACTTTTGGGCCTCTGGTTCCTGATATATGGATGTTGTAAGTAAACCTGCCAAGGTTCTTGACTTCCCATTTTAACAATTTGCACATTGCATTTAGCTATTGCAAAATGAACATAGGTAACTTTGCAGAGATATATAGCTTCCCTCTTTGCATTGAGCACTATCTGTATTCGGCAGCACTCTATTAATGGGGCAGGGCGGGGCTGGCACTTAGGCAACCCTCCTCCTACCCCCTAACTGTCACTAACTTGAGTGTCATTCATACGCTCCCTAAAATCCACAGCCTGGGTAATTGGTCTTGTTAAAACTAACCACTGTGTGTGATGTGATAAGGACATAGATTGCTCTATTGGGGGCAGGGACTGATGTGAATGATGTATAATCTCAGTAAATTGACATGGAATAGGCTGTAACTATATAAATAAAAGATAATACTAATGATTTTGTTTTTTCATGTAAGGGCCTGAGGTGACATTATATTTTACAGTTTTTGAAATATTACATAGACCCACCACTAGATGACGCTGTTGCTCAAGCTAGGCCACTTTTATTTGGAAGTGCGCAAGTAAATGAATGAAGGTGCTGTGTTCCAAGAAAGATGCAGTTACTAATGTTTAACTGGACTACACCAGGGGAAATACACTGAATGCAAAATGAATTTGCCCACAAAGAGAAATTCAGCCTATTTACATTGAAATGGTGACCATCTGCATGAAATTCAGAAATTGCTTTATTGTTATCGGCTAGCATGCATGCAATACAAAAAAAAGGGGAGTTAATAGTGTGCTGCAAGGATAACTGAAATAAATGGCACAGTGATATTTTGAATAAAGGAGTAAATCATTTGCAGGCAAAGTCAGTAAAATATAGTGTACATTCCTGGTAGGGCACTTAAATTATTTGTAGGCTGTGGGCTATAGGAAAAACTGTTCGCAGACCCCATTGTCATTTAAAACATTGTTGTGTTTAGTGAGTGGAGAATAAATACCCTTTAGTATAAAACCAGCTTTCTTATGTGGGCATCCATTATTCTTTGATATTGAACAATATTGGTTATTAATGCTTCTAGGGGAACATTTCTGTGTTTCAGTGAGCTCTTGACAGTTGCACCTATACTTTGTGTAGGCCATAAATAGTTCTCAAATATATTAGTATTTATTGCTCCAGCTTGGATACAAAATTCAGTGTGCATTACTGTTCAGAATGGTATTTGCTTATTTATGGTCCTTGTAGGGTGCATCTATGCAGGGGCTGATTAACTTCAGCGAAGGCCTTTGCTGGTGCCTGAAACCTCCCCTATCCTGCCAGTCTGAACATGCCAGTAATTCTGGGTTGTCCTTGCAAGTAGTGTCACCTTATTATTGCATTAATTCCATGCACTGGAAATAACATCACTCTAACGCAGTATTAGGGGGAAAGAATGTTCTGTTTGAGTTGGTATTGCTGTATCACTAAAACTTTGGCAGATGCCACTTACAGTAGCACCCACCAATTCTGGGACCCTTCCCCCCCCCCCACACAGAATTGTGGATATAAAACATGCTGAGATGAGTTTAACCACAATTGGCCTTTGTACAATGTACTTGGCTCCTAAATAAGGCCTTGCATGTTATGCTAGCAAAGCAAGGAAGTTAAAGGGGTGGCTCACATTTTAATTAACTTTTAGTATGTTATAGAATGGCTAATTCTAAGCGACTTTTCAATTGGTCTTTTTTTATAGTTTTTAAACATTTGCCTTCTTCTATAAGACTTAAAGGACTTGAGAAAGTAACAATTGTCTCCTTTCCTACATTGTAGTATACATAATATTTAAAGGGGTTTTTCACCTTTAAATTAACTTTTAGTATGATGTAGAGATTGATATTCTGAAACGATTTGCAATTGGTTTTCGTTTTTCTTATTATTTGTGGTCAGTGACCCCCATTTAAAAAGCTGGAAAGAGTAAGAAGAAGGCGGCAAATAATTGAAAAACGATAAAAAAGAAAAAATGAAGGCCAATTGGAAAATTGCTTCGATTTAGTCATTCTATAACATACTAAACGTTAACTTAAAGGTGAACCACCCCTTTAAGGTCATCAGAGCTAGAAAATAATTTAGTAATGACTTTTGAGAAGAAACCAGGAAGAGAGAGCAGAGCAAGTAGCATTTTCATTGTGGGATGCTCTTGTATAAATTGGGTTGATCCATTTCCACGATTGCTGAATTCAATATGCAGGAAAATCCAGGTATGACCTTTTAATATACAGGTGGAGCTATGGATGGTTCATGTCCCCTTTAAATAATCCTCATCTTTGTTGAACCACCCATTTCTACTATGTATTTGTTATTTGTATTTCTTTTAGAGTTCTGGGCAAATAAGAAATAACTGACAAATTATTTGACCAAATTCTGAACCAAATTAGAACCCTGCTGTATAAGTATAAACTGTATAACCTGTGAATAAAATCATGTCCTTTTTAACTGACAAGGGCTTGAAAATCACATATCATTAAGGGTTCAAATTTGGTTCTGTTGAGCATTCGGGACTATGTATAAATCTCGTCTTGAAAAAAAGTCTTGAATTTATTTCATTCCTATGCTCATGTATAAACTAGAGATCATTGCTCATAAGAGTAATCCCAAATATCTCTACACTGTTGCCTTTGGAAAGGAAGGGGGTACAGAAAGAAAACACTACTGGAGAGTCCTATGCTGAAGTTGCTCTCTGTTTGCAAGAAAGCATATAGATTACAAGTTGAAAGTAACTATTCACATACATTTGACTGCGTCTACAGTGCTTTATATGGACGAAAGTGTTGTACGTATTCTTTGTTTCAGCAGCTGTGCAAGGGCTTGTCACTAAAGGGTTAACAGTAAAACAAGGCACATTGTAACTTGAACCCTATATATAAGTGTTATGCTTTATTTAATGCTAGCATTAACATCAGCTGTCATGTATAGCCTTGTGCTTAATTGCAGGGAAGTGAAATGTAGAGGATTCAAAGAAGGCTAGACTGAATGACTCAGAAGATACTGTTAGAGAGAGTATATTAAAATGATAATCCCTCAGGGGACATGTGAGACATAAGGGTTCCGTTCTCAGAGCTAAACCACAGTAGGGTGTTAACACTCAAACCAACCTCACAGTGGGCAGGCATGAATTTAAGGGACTAATACACTGGAGGTCAGGTGGAATCCGCCATATTTTCTGCACTTTGCTCCCTGCCCTGCACTTTGAAAAATTGCTGCAGGACCCTGTGCTCCAAAACAGACTGCTAAAATCTGAATTCCTCTGTGAATGCAGTGCCGCTAGCTTCCGAAAGTACTGTAATCATGATGGACATGCAGGGGAAGCACTTTAAACACAGATGCAAGTAAACACAACACTCCACTGGCTTGAGTATGCTGACACTGCACTCTGATTTTCAATCTGGTAGAAAGGTAGTGCTTTTTAAATTAGAATAAACGGGTGTGTATTTAAACTGCTTTTGCTATTGTGTCAAGGTTCAAAGTAAATGACTCCTTTATTCCAAGAGACTTTCCTATAATAATGTAACCAGGCAGGGTGGTGCCAGGCTATTAAAATATTAAGACCAATGAAATTAGTTAGGACCACCCATATGGGTTTATTTTGTTATGAATATGATAACAGCAATCTTCTAAACATTCTAAACAGGTGCTTACTTTTTTTTTTTCTATCAACATGTACACCCTTGCAAAGAATGGGGCCTGGGAAAGTGCATTGACTAAACCCATTTTTTTGTTCTGTGTCTGTGGGTAGGCCTCCCAGCGATCAGGAGTTTCTGCAAACAAAAGGGCTGCTTCATTGTGGTCATGGGGTATAGTAGAAAAGCTGGAATTCCTAAGACAACAGGCACTAAGCCACTAGAAGTAACCCGATTTCAGGGAAGACGCTTTATTCCTGGGCAAAATAATTGTTTCATGTGTGAAATTCTGAAGAAAATAAATCAGTGCTATAAAGGAGGAAGAAAAACACACAATAAACTAATTATTGGAATACATTTGTATAACAAATAACCCAAATATATAGTGAATAAAGTACCCCCTCTTGTAAAATATAAGGATATTATAAGTTACCGAGGAGTTTCATGACCATATAAAAACACGAGGCCGAAGGCCGAGTGTTTTTATACAGGTCATGGAACTCCGAGGTAACTTCTAATATCCTCATATTTTGCAACTGGGGGTACTTTATTTATTATAATACACAAATTTCAATGAGTCATGTGACAGAAATGACATCAGAATTCACCGTTTATAACTGATGACATCAGAACTCACCGTTTATAAGGATATAATTTACAGGATATTCATGGCTTTTGTGTATTATATATGTATATAAAATAACAGAGAAAGTTGTCCAAGATGTGAACCTGAATGGCCTTTGGTTTAATGGGTGTGAAGCACAGCATCAGACAGAGAGAGAGAGAGAGAGAGAGAGAGAGAGAGAGAGAGAGAGAGAGAGTTACAAAACATATATCACTTATTCTCTTCCAGGGCTTGGAAACGATCCTTGATTCCGAGACAGCCATAAATGGCCACAGAAAGAAAGAAGGGAAGATAATCCTGTCGCATTTCACTGATTTTTAGAGTCTTCTTGAGAGGTGCCAGTCTGACTCATTTTTTGTATTTATAGTTTTCAAAAACGTCACTTTTTATTATTTGAAGCTACTAAATTTCAATTAAATGTTTCACTGATTTAAGGAGCAGTGAACATAACATAGATAGAAGATCACTATATATAATATATATAATTTCTGAGAAGTCATAACCATTTCTGCCAACATGGCACACGTGTTACCATGCTCCTTCTATTCTGATGCCATTTGTGCCACATATGTTCTGCATAATGCAGAAAGGTAAATTAAAATCTTACTTTTAAAATTGTAGAGCAGCCATCCCATCTTCCCCTTTGTACCTGAGGTATGCATTTGAGATTTATAAAACAGACAAGCTTAGACCATACTTAGTTGACTAAACCTCTACCAAGCTTTCTATACCACATGGTATTGTTACAGCACAAAGAAGAAGCTCATTTTCACATTTGTAGCACACCCTTGAGTGTACTTTTGCTGTGGATTAGAGCTATGTGTGACCAGGCTAACACTGCTATTAATGTGCCCCCGACCCCCAGTGTACCCAGGCAACTCTCTGCAACTCCCGGTACCTGGTGTGGATAAATGCAGCAGTAGATTCAGCCAGACAAGTCCTTTGCAGTAAATTATAACTGGTTTATTAACAGAGCACCGGCAAGATCATGGGTTACAGTACTTTGATGTTCACTGGCAGTTATAGAGTAGCCTCCAACAACAATATTCCCTCCAGGGGGGTAGAAGATGCAACAGACGGAGTAGAAATCAATATAGATCAGTAACAATAGACTTGGGAAATAGTTACCACTCTCACTGGCACTATCCTTTATGGTTGAACACTAAGGCATGGGTTTCTCAGCCTGGGGTCTTGTATCTTGGCACCGGACTTGATCCTCACCTCACCCACTGTATTCAGCCTGGGATCTTGGGTCTTGGTATCCTATCTGGTCCTCAACTCACCCACTGTAGTCCCTGCACTAGTGGTTCAAATACCACGGGGTCCTAACCCCACTATTTCTCCTCGTTGGAGCCACATCTGCTCACTAGCTACCCTGTGCTGACTTTCACTCCTAGAGCGACTATTACTGTATTACTATCACTATCTTACACTTAACTAACTTTCCCGGCAGGCCTGGACCTGTAGTACCTCTCAGTGAGGCAAAGTCCCAGGACAGACTCAGACCTCATGGTGCTAAACCCTTTTATATTATCAAACAGTGCCATCTAGTGGACAATCCCCAGGTACTAGTGTGGACCCCACCAGGGACATAGCTGCCTAACTTAACTAAAGAACCCTTAGGTGTCCAAATACTAAAGAGGAATGCCTGAGATAAATACACCCAAATCTCAGGGTCTCTACACATTTATGAAATTAAAGTGGACCTGTCACCCTAAGAAATTATTACAAAATGTATTTTATCATGTTAGTCAATATAAATTTTACTTATACTATATAAATTATTTATATGTTGTTCCCTTCGGTCTTCAAAGTCACAATCACAGCAACCAGACAGGTGCCATTTTGTAAAGACTCTTAATAAGGCAAGCTTTGCATCATGCCAAATTCTAGTTTTTGTGCCAGAACGAGGCACCTGTTGCCCATCCCCATGCACTGGCTACACAATTAGATGGTTAGGAGGGAGGGGGTATGTGAGGAGAGCAGGGACATTTAGTTCAGAATGAAGTGAAAGTACTGTAACTGCCTGCCCTGCCTTTATGCCTAAGGACTTTTATTATACAGCTTTATTTATTGTTGTTTAAAACACCTGTATAGTTGTTATGTCACCCAGGGTCGGACTAGGGGGCTTGGGGCCCACGGGGGCTACTGCCCCAGGGCCCACACCGGTCTGGATTTACATAGTTGGCGCCCCTAGACCCACTGCCATTCGTCGCCCCTGTCCCCTCCCCTTTAATTTTCATCATCTGGACCGGAGCGATGGCAGTTGGCGCACAGGAAATTAAAAAAAATATTGTATCTCCTGAGCATCCCCAGTGTTTTTGAACCAATGTGGGTGTGGTTGGGCAGCAATCCGCCCCCTAAAATCCTCCTGCCCTAGGCCCAGGCCTAGGTGGCCTTTCCACAAATCCGGGCCTGGGCCCACATCTGGCCACATCTCGCGTTGCGTTTTTGCATACGTGCGCAATGCCGGGTCTCTACGCGTGCGCACAGCACCACATCAGTTCACTTTTGCCGCCTGACAAAGAGCAGTCGTGCCACTAAGAAGCAGATCTGGGCCCAGTCCGACACTGATGTCACCCTACTCCAAATACAAAAAAGGTGGCAATTTAAATGCATTTATACCACTGTGTGTCTGTCCTGCAAATTGTATGATCAATTAAAGGGGATGTTCACCTTTTGCAAAGTTCTACCATACTTGGAGAACTTTGCAAATGAAGCGTATTCCAAAATACTTGTATTAAGCAGAAATGTATTTTTTACTCCTTCTCCCTCTAGAGAAGGGTGTTGTTGACCCCTAAGTGTAAACAGAATTTTCACTGGTAAGTCCTCTTGCATTAATTAGGGGCTCACAATGGAACACTTGGCAAACAACAGCCCTCACCATGCTTTAACACTTGATAAGATGCTGGAAAGTGTTAGTGTTTAAGACCCGGCTTCACTGGGTTTGGCTGCAGTCTTAGAGCTGCTCCAGATGTCCTACTCCTTACCAAATTACACTACCATCTGATAACGTGTAATATACGGGGGTTGAACGACAAAGTCGAACAAATTATGGAAGTTGGGCACTGAACTCATGCTCCTCCAAGAAACTCACTTAGTTGGGCACCCTAAAACACCTCTTCAAGTAAAAAATATTAATTTATTAATATTATTATCAATAAATTAATATTTTTTACTTGAAGAGGCCTTGGGACTTATATCGTTTTTGATATAAACTTTTCTGCAGTTGATTGCCTTTTTGAATTGGGGCGAGTCCCTTGGGCCTGGCTGAATAACTATATGGACTCCCGATTTTGAATTGAAACACCCTAAAACACTACTGCTGCATACACTGCCCAATACTCCACATACTCAGGAGGAGTGGCCATATTTTTAAGGAAAGCCCTCAATTTAAATTTTGAAGGTCTCAATTCCGACAGACTAGGTTTAACTGATGCCTGGAGATGTAGGAATCCTCAATCTCAACAGTTTACTTGCTACTCGACAGCCACAGTACCCTCTCCCACATCGATCTATATATAGTAACTACTGAAATACTGCAGACTCTTGGGGATGTACAAAAACTACCCAGAGTATGCTCAGACCATGCCCCAATGGCCCTCTATATGGGTTTAACTCGCTCTGTGTGCAAGCTTTATTTTTTGGATTATTGGATTGTTGGGAGTACCGTCTCCCTTAAGCTCTGTGCACCAAGCGGAATCTGACCGAAGGGCCTGATTGTGCACGTGACCTTTCTACACTGCCAAATCATGGCAAAACAGCTTGTAGGGCTTGTACTAGGGACGGTCACTGGGAAAGTATGACTTTCTGATGAGGACGACAAGCTATTGTACCTGGCAAATCCCAACCCGGCTCTTTTGAAAACCTTAACCAGCTTTGGGGAGATATCGGGTCTTAAGGTAAATGAAAGCAAGTTGGTTATATTTCACATTGACCCACTCCCAGAAGGCAATCCCTATAGGGTTTTTAAGTTGCAAGTGGTAGACACCTTCAAATACCTTGGGATTATGATGCACTGAGACCTACAGCAATACAATACTGTTAATTTAGACCCTATAGTACACTCCTTTAGTGTGAAGCTGGATACCTGGTAAGCCCTCCCACTCTCACTATCAGGCAGAGTGAATATTTGAGACATTATAGAGAATGGTGAAAAATATCAAACAATTTCCAACTATAAAATAGCCATTCAACCTCCCATCTAATATGGTATTTAGTTATCTCCAGCTCAAACATGCATTTCAATCACAATTCCCCACTAGGCTTGTACAACTCAAAGAAACAACCCTAGAAAAATACCATCTTCAGGCAGGTCTGCACAAACCACTATCAATGTGTTTCTTAATATGGGCCCGACCCGTTGAGTACCATTAACCAAAAATGGATTAGGGACATCCCAGAGCTAGAAGATGGCGTGGGAAGATGCTCTTAAACAGGTACCTGAGCTGATTATAATAGAGTGTATTTTACTCAAAACTGACTGGCCAAATAATACCCACAGTTTTTGATCTTTGTGCCAAGTGCAGAACCTTATTAGGGACCTTATTCCATGTGTTTTGGGAACGTCCTGAAATCCAACAGTTTTGGGGTGAAGTGATACAATACATGGTAGATGAACTTAACTTGCCTGGCATACGTACCCCACTTCTCTGCCTACTTGGTATTGTGGCGCCGATTTTTGGCGAAGTCCGACCAATCTGTCTAATTATTGTGCGGTTAGTGGGATTCGGACAATCGTACACCTTAAGATTTTTCGTCTGACATCTGTCCGAAAATTGATCGGCCAGGTTAATAAATCATTATCAAACCCAGTACAATCTATCTATGTTTGCAGGGACAAGCAGGCAGCTACCCTTTGTTTTCCTGGCAAATGGTCTTTTTAGTTGATGGACAATTGGTACGATCATACGATCGTTTCAAGATAATCGATAATCTGTCTATCTATCTATACAACATCTATATTTTATGCCGTATATACACAACACACAAGTAGGAAATAAACCTAGTTAGAACAGACTTTAGCAAGACACGATCGTATCTTGAAATGAATCAGCCGTGCTTTGGTATCATGAGCAACAATGACAGATAAATAAGGATCACTTAATTAGACCTGTTGCAGTTTTCATGACTTCCTGTAAAGTTTACCTTTATTTTCTTCAGCTTTGAACGGTTGCATAATAATTGCAATTTGCATTTTTATGGCATTTTCTATTCAAGCAAGATCACAGGCTGCTGTAAAGCTGTACTCGAGGTTTACAAATCACCTAAAGTAGCAGTTTATGCTACTTTTTTACAGCTGCAACAGAATATGATAAACTGTATAGAGATACAATAGAGCCATGAAGAAGAAAAACCCTTTAATCACATTAAACAAGAGGTCTGCAAAGTGTGTGGTACTTGCACCCTAGGAAGGGGGTAACCAGAAGCTTGAAAAGGCTGAGCTTTGGAATGATTTGAAGCCCATACTGAAGGATAGTTAGGGTGAGAGTGAAGTTAAAAAATATTTGAAATTATGGCAAGATGTACATAACAACAACAGGTATCACACATACATAGTATGGTTAAAAAAAAAGACATTTGTCCATAAAGTTTTTTTTTAAAACTGGAAGTGAAAACTTCAGAGGAAGCCAACCACCCGCTGTCTCTCCAATTTGCTTCAGAAATTTCTTTCTGACAACCAATTGGCAATTGGACCAGTCCCTGGATGGGCTGGATCAACTTATTTTCTCCATTTGTAAAACTGCAACCAAACAGTTCCTTAAACTATCTAATGTATCTGCAAATACAACAGCCCCAGGGAGAGCATTCCATAACATCACTGTACTCATTGTAAACATTTCTTTAATTTCACTCATCACTGCTTTTTACTTATCTCAAGATGAAACCTTCTTTTCCTCTAATCTGAATGAATGAACTTGTGTTCACTGGAAAGGCATACTAGAGAATGAAGCAACTAAGAGTTTCTTGTATGATTCCCTTGTATATTTATACATAGTTATTATAGTCCACCTTAACACTTCTTCTCCGGCATCAACAGCCCCTTCTTGGCCAACCTTTCCTTATAACCATGGCCTTCCATAGCCTTTTGTCAACTTAGTTGCTATTCTTTGTATGTTATCTTTATTATCTTTTTTAAGGATTGGCTTACCACACTGCATTTTCTTAACAGGGCCTTACCAGTGCTTTGTAAAAAGGAACAATGGCCCTCTCCTCCTATGAATCTATTCTGGTTTGAAACTGCATAAAACTTTACTGGCCTTCCCTGCTGCTGCTTGCTACAACTTTTTATTTTTTATGTTTATTATCCATAAGTACCCCCAGGTCTTCTTCCATCAAGGATCTATTTAACTTAGTCCCATTAAGGGTATAAGTGGCTTGCAAATATTTACAAGTAGAATAAGTACTAAATGAAGTACCTATATTTATTATATTCATGCCCAACATACTAATCTTAAACTGCTGAAAGATGAGAAGAAGAGATGAGACAAATTATTCCATACGTGCGGAACCCCATGTATAAAAGATTGGAAGTAGCAACTAGCAAGTACCACCCACGTGGTATAAAAGTAACAAGTAGAAATAGCAAGTCTGCAGCAACATCTGCCCCTGTGTAGCTGTCTACTCCTATCTTTCTCCTGCCTCAAGCTTGCCGGGTGTGTTAGTGCTCTATTACCAGGTTATGTCTACTGTTTTTCACCCACAGAAAGCATTAACACTAGTTTCTTGTGACATCTGGACACACAGACTATGCAGATTGCCTGGCCTTAGATTGTTTTAATAAAATCTGCTCAATTTCTGTGTATGGAATGTTGCATAATGTTTTGTCATATCATTCTGTAATGTAATCTGTATTCAGACATATGTGAATTTTCCTTAAAGGAGCATCTGGCATGACAGTAGACAGACTGATTCTATGTTTCTATGTTAAACAGTATGATGTATCAGACACATTTATTTATCTACTGTAAGCATTCTCATTTGGCAATGGCTTATAGATCATCTGAAGGTGCTGCTAACTCAATGTTAACTCAATGTCCACCTTCAAATGTAAGTCATTTCCGCCTCTGTGAGCCTGAAGGGACATCTATCCATGCTTGGACACATATCTGATCTAAAAAGAAGAATTCTTTGTTTAGTGAGCAAAGTCCAGGGCTTGTACAGACAAACTCTCACTGCTCAGTTTTGCTTCATGACCATAGTGTGAAGCTATGTAGAGCAGAGTGTGGGGTCATTGCTTGGAACAGCCGCAGTGTGGGAGTCTAACTTTATAAAGCCCTCTGCTATAATTAACCTCTTCTAGCTGATAAGCTGGCAAATGTGTGTTCTCTAGGTATTGTCTCTGCACTTTCCTACATATTTTCAACTTTAAAGATCTTTACATGCCAGTCTATATAACAGTAATGGAACTATCCACCAATGCTCACCTGTACCTCCAGCATGTGACTTCCTACAAATTGTGCATGTGGCTTTGCAATTAAACATGCACCTCATACTACTTTACTACAGTGCATATATGTACATGGCCTTTGAAAAATGTTGGCACTATATAAGAATAATCATAACTCATAGACAAATCATTTGTACTGGAAGCATGAGCCAAGTGATATATGTGTTCAGCTGTAAAAACTGCACATACATTTTGTACATTCTCCTGTCTGAGAAGTACAATCCAACTGTATCTTCACTGATTACTCTGTTATCTTCCAAATCATGAAGGATGCAGCCCTAATATTTAGTTTAGCATCATATAGGCTCATACAAATCCTACACATATCCCGGCATATTTACTTAATCGCTATTTATATAAATGGCACCTGTTGGAGTTACCAAATATGTACTGACTCCTAATAACTTTAAATACCATTTAGATTTACAATGTAATCAGATTTAAAGGAGCAAAAAATTTGTTAGTATACACAGAAAAAAAACACCAAGACAAATGAAACTTTAAAATCCCAAAGCCTATATTAAGAAATAACTAACCAAAACTCTGTTTCCACTCCTCTTCAGAAAATGGCAACGGTCCATCGTGCAGGGTTTGGTTGTTCTATCTCCTATAAATAAAGCAGGGAGGAGAAATCAAGCGCCGCATGATGAATCGCTTTGTGAAGAGCGTAAGCGGAGTTTCGGTAATTTATTTCTTTGCGATTTTAAAATTTCATATTTCTTGGTGGGTTTTTTTTCCCGCTATATACTAACTAATTTTTTTAAAAAAATGTTTGATGTTACTGGTTCTTTAAGAGCTTCTGTGAAGAAGGATATGCCAGATGCATATCTGTTGCTAAGAACAATACTTTAGTTGATTTTGGATTGTATTTAGCAGCAATTCTACATATATGCCAGCTTTAGTTAATATAGAAGTTGGTTTAGGCCAGGGGTCAGCAACCTTTACTATCAAAAGAGCCATTTTGTCCCCTCTTCCACTAAAGAGAAATAGTCGGGAGCTGCAAAACATAACACAGCTTATAAACTTTTAAAAGTTTTAAACTTTTTTTACTGTTAATTGCTACAACAAAAGAATACAAGAAACAGAAGTGCAGTGTGTATGTGCAGGCCTACTTTGAAATAAATTAAACACTGAATAGCCCTATTAAATACTAGTGTTCTCATCTGTTTAATGTGACTTCTCCATGCTGAATTTCCCTCTTTTGTCTTGAGTGTGTGACCGCGGTAAGGCTAGGGCCACACGGCGCGATTTTGCCGCGATTCTGCGCTGGGCGAGTTGCGAGTTGCGAGTCGCTGCGGTTTTTAAGCCGAAATAGCTTTGTTAACTTTGGCGCTGGCGTCAATGCAAATCGCGGCGAAATCGCTGCGCTAATTCACACGCGGCGATTCGTTTTCTATTGTCGCCCGAAGTTGCCTCGCTGGGCGTTTCCGGGCGACAGTAGAAAAAGAATCGCCGCGTGTGAATTAGCGCAGCGATTTCGCCGCGATTTGCATTGACGCCAGCGCCAAAGTTAACAAAGCTATTTCGGCTTAAAAACCGCAGCGACTCGCAACTCGCCCAGCGCAGAATCGCGGCAAAATCGCGCCGTGTGGCCCTAGCCTAAGGACCATGATGAATCATCTTGCTGCAGCTGTCACTCCTGGGACGTCTATACAGCCCTCGCACTTTCTAGCGGCTTCCTGAGTGTGCGACCGCGGTAAGCTAACTGTTAGCTTACCGCAGTCACACACTCAAGAAGCCACGAGCATGTGCGAGGCCTGTATAGATGACGTGACAGGTAAAGCCACAAGACCGAGCCACAGCAAGCAGGATGAAGAGCCGCATGAGGCTCCGGAGCCACGGGTTGCCTACCCCTGGTTTAGGCTTTCCATTCCAATTGTTTTTGGTTTATGCAGTTTAACTTTGATTTTGGTTTAGCGTTACCAAAGGAGGTGGTTTATATTTTGGAGCTATAGCAGTGATAAAATGCCTTGAATGTTGTGTACTTCTTTCAATCAACATGGAAAATACATTGTCGAAGTTGAAGGATTTATGTACTGACTCCACAGCCCTGATTAAAACTCCATACAAAAGCTTTTGAACAGCCTTCCACTCATCTATACTGTGTAGTCCCTTGGCATAGCATGTTTCCATGGAGCAAAGGAACTCTGTATTTACTACCTGAAAAAGTGGGGTTCTCTTGCAGACTGGACCTAGGTGGTCAATGTGGTGCCAGCTGGATTGAGAGCCACTGTGCGGCAGGTAATTTTATGCCCATATCAAGCTTGCACACTGCCCATTCTCTTACCAAATAAAGATTTGCAGGTTTGTAAGAAATGTGTGGAGGGGGAGCATTGGTACATAGTATGATGCCATGCAACGCAGCAGTGTACATACAGTGTAACAAATAAAACTCAGGTGCCTCAAGCCTCTGTCCTGTCAGACTGGCCCACTACTAGGAACAATTCTCTTAACTGGACAGCTTTATTTTTAAGTTTATCCTCCTGTATTGGAGTGACTTCTTATTTTATCAACTATTGACTACTCTCATGTCATCTTTGGAGTATATTGTATACTTTTCCCTTCTTTTGAATAGGTTTGAACAGAAGAGCACATAGGAAAGAGAAGGGTTAATGAGATTCATACCTTACATCATTCACAAATGGAAAATTGCCAGATAAAGATGGAAAGAAAAGAAGAGAACAGGAATATATATAAATATATAACAAGAAGGGGGAATAAGAAGCAAGCAAGAGCAGATAAGAGGGTGAAACAGATGAGTATAGAAGAGAAACTAGGTGCAGTATATAAAGTGTAGAATGAACTGGAGTGGCGAAAAGAAAGAATAAGGGAGGATATAGTGAGAGGGATATGAAAGATTGGGTGCAAAACATCAAAACAAGGGGAAAGGCTCTTATGAAAATAAAAGCTAGCAGAATAAGTCATGGAATCTCACAAGAATGGAGAAGGTGAATAGAGTGATGTCATGATGTTTATTGGCTACCAAATAACCATGGATATAAGAAAATTCATGCAGAACAGATTCTTTTTTCTATACAACATTAATCTACATGCAACAATATACACTCCCATTTATGAAATACAAATAATGTTACAAATTGCAATTCGTGTGAAGTTACTAATTCAGCAAACACACAAGCAACAGGCATTGCTATGTAATTATGTTCTTGAGTTGATTCGAAAATGGCTTTATGAAATCAATTTACCAACAGAAAATCATGGTTATGACAATAAACATCTATATGAATAAACTTGGCATAATAAAATATTTTAGGGAGTAATGACGTTAGTCTATACAAACACACACACATACCTTAGAAGGGTGATAGCATCACGGGCTTGAAATGTCTGTTAAACTAATATATTTGTTACAGGTATGGGATTTGGTATCCGCAAATCTGTTATAAAGAAAGCTCTGAATTGCAGGAAGGCCATCTTCCATACACTCCATTTTAATCAAATAAATTAAAATTTTAAAAATTATTTTCCTACAAACTATGGAGATCCAAAATATTGAAAGACCCCTTATCCGGTAAATCCCAAGTCCTGAGCATTCTGGAAAACAGGTCCCATACCTGTAGGACGATGTTGTTGCTTTTTCCTGATAATAAAACCTCTATCCTTTGACTTAATAATTGTTTAACATTCATATATCTTGCATGTGTAATTACAGCAAGTTTGGAGTCCCTAATTTGGATAGGGGTGATTTAGAAAAATTTTCTGTTCCCTTTAAAAATACATTTCAATTCACTCTGCATTAAGGGTAGATGCAGTTTGCACTAAATGAGGTCTGGGATGTCACCTTGGCTTCCCTTTACTAAACCAGAAGGTCCCCCAATAAGTGAGAAACTTAGGGGAACATTTACTAAAGAGCGAATTGTGTTTTTTTGATGAATTATCGCTAAAAAAAAATTCACAGGAATATCGCCTGTTTACTAAAAGCCAGTAACAAAACTCAAGGCTGGAGAACAATCACTCCATTTCGCCAGTCGAATTTTCGATCAGGAGAGCAATCGTAAATCTGTTTATTTATTAAAATGTGAAAGTTTCTATTTGACTTTTTCCCGAAGTCTATTTCGTCAGGTTCTGTTGAGGATGTAGATGAAACTACATCCTCAACATTATTATGTCAGTGACATCATATCCTGTACAAAAAAGTCATAAGAAAAAGTCAAAATGCTGGCTTTTTTTTTATACTTAAAGTGGAATTATGTTTACAAGTTTAACATCTGAAGCTCAGGCCAAATGTGTTTTAGGGTGGGCACATGGCCTAGGACAATAGAGGATCTCTATTGTCTTCATTTTGCTTCCTTGGACATTTTTAATAAAAAGTGGCCACTTCCAGCAATTTCACCAGCATCACTAATAAATTCGTACATATGACCTTTATATAACCACTGAATTTAATTGACATAGGAGTAAGTAAATTAACGAAGTTTGCTAGGAAGAAAGTAAGGGTAGAGAAAATGCTAAGAAATGTTCACGCCAACGAACAACGAAAGTACGCCAGTGTTCTTTTGCCAAGTCATAATTGTGAAATTTGATGAATACGTGCATTCCTCACAAAATAGCGTTTGATGTAGTTGCGCAAAGTATGGCGGAGACTTCCGAAGTGAAAATGTGCCCCATGATGAGAAATAAATGAAGAATTTGCCTTATTCCATCATGGGAAAGTGTGGCAGCACAAGGTATAGAAGAAATGCAGTTTGAGCACAAATACAAGGGAATTAAATCCCACAGTGCTTTGTAATGACCACGCAGCAAGCAATATAGAATGGTGTAAACCAAACATTGTTATCCAAATCATTTTGATATACCATATTTTAATATCAGCCTCTTAGTACACATTGAGACATAAGATATAGTAGCAAGCTTTGGCCCCTATTTCAAGCAACATATTTTACAGATTTTGCGCACTGCATTTGTCTTTTGCTGAAAGTGCTATTTACCAAAAGTTCAACCTTGACTATAACATTCAAAAACTGAAATGAAGAAGGATTTCTAGTAGTTCAATTTATTTTATGATTTAACAACTCATTCTTGATGCTCAGGAACATTTTTAAGTCCGAAATGTAAACATTTCCCAAAGCAGATAGATGTGCCAATATGTCCAAATGTGCTCAGAAACATGTGAATATAGAAAAGACGGTGGTGGCGGGCCTTATAAATACAGTCTACATAACCAGAAAGGATAATGTTTGTTAAAAGTGAATGAGCAGGAGTGTATAAAAGTGAATTTGCACCTCTGCATTCATTCTCTCTCTCTCGCTCTGGGTCTATGTGATGCATAATCTGCATAATGAAAGGGTTTCTCTTGATAGTTATTTAAATATACGTTTTATGCCATTTGGTGGATGCATACAGGGTTGTATATCCCATTAATTAAAGTACAGTAAATGTCTAAATGGGCCAGTGAATTTTAATCTGCTGGTGCATTAAATAATTATAAAAGCTCTGAAAAATGTCCTCATGGTGGGTGACTACACTCCTTTATTCAGAGGATGAAAGACAAAACTGAACATTTAATAACTCTGGATCCTGAATGGCTTTTTATACAGCCAATAGTGTGACTTCTGTTTTTGCTCCTGGTTATTCCCTATAAATTTTAGCTTTGGCTGGAATGTGAGAAGGACGGGGCACTCCTGGGAGATTAACGATAAGTTATTCAGCCAATAAAATGGCTGGGTTTTCATTATATCAATCTCGCTCTGTTTATGATGTAAGCTGCAGTTAATAAATCAAAGTAGAATGTTGTGTTTAAGATGTGTTACTCCAGATGTCAGTTTGGGCTGGTACAATTATAAAATGCTGGCTGAAGTTTGACTGCGTATTGAGAGTTTATATATATATTTCTTCAGCTCAGAGTGTATGGAGTAAACCTAGACAGCAGGAAGTTTACAAGGAACTGCTGTTTAACCCCAGCACAAAGAATCACTGAAAGCTAGGCTCATGTCACATTTCCAGGAGGAAAACCTGCCTAAATATTTCAGTCCGTTTTGCCCTGTTTTGATGTAGTTCTAGATGTCCAGGTTCAATGTGTTGCTTGTATGCAGTTTAACTACAAGTTTTACTTTGTCTGTATAATGCACACTTTATGATCTGTGGAATATAAAGCAGGCACAGTTCTACACAATATTAACAAACTCATTTATGCAAGGAGCTTTGTTCATTAAGATCCCCACAGGGTGCAACATTATTCCAGAATGACTAGCAGCTTACCTAGCATGCCTGAGAGCTGCTGTACCTTTATGTATAGCATGGCAGAGTGTATGTGGTGTTAAGTTCAAGGTGGTACCAGGTCTATAGGTAGAACACTCCCCTGGCACAGCACCAATGCCGAGATCAAGCTTGATGGTTTTACAGTATAATCAAAGATCAGAAAGGGGTATATAGTGCTCTTGATGTTTGTCACTAGAATAAACATCAACTGAAGCCTACTCATTTGATTTTAAAGCAAACCAAGGTAACTACACTACACTACTTTTCCTTTATTGTGGCTCATTAATATAGTGTATAGTTATCAGCCCAGTAGCGTTGTAACAGGTTTGGGTTACATGTTGGGGCTGCTGGCTCAGGTTTGCATACATGGTGGGTCCAGACGCTACAACAGCGGGACCTGCTAAGTCCTGCCTCTAGATGTTGCTAGAGTGTAACGGCCTTAGTCCATCAGAAGCAATGCACTGAAAAAATTGCACTGTAATACCATCTAGAGCAGTGATCCCCAACCAGTGGCTCGTGATGTTGCTTACCAGCCCCTTGTGTGTTGCTCCAAGTGGCCCAAAGTAGGTGCTTATTTTTGAATTCCTGGCTTAGAGGCAGCTTTTAGTTGCATAAAAACCAGGCATACTGCCAACCAAAGCCTCCTATAGGCTGCCAGTCCACATAGGGGCTAACAAATAGCCAATCACAGCCCATATTTGGCACCACCACAAAACTTTTCTTTTAATTGTGTTGCTTCCCAATTCTTTTGAATGCAGCTCGCAGGTAAAAAGGGTTGGGGACCCCTGATTTAGAGGCAGGACTTAGCACTAAAAAATGGTGTCTGGGTGTGGTGCGACAAAAGAGTGAAATCCTGATGACTTCATCTGTAATGTAACCTTACCTATAAATGCACAGGTTATTTGGATACTTATCTACATGTTTTAGGTGTATTTGCATATATATATGTGTCTTCACACATATCAATAACATACTTATCCTACTACCTCTTCATACTAATGTTGCCAAACATTTTTTTAAAAAATAATAAAAAATGTTTCACCCTTCTCAGTATAATAGGAGTACATACTTTTCTAATTACAACTGTATATTTTTATGTAATTTTTCTTAATGGACAGACTTTATAGAAATAGACATATATTATATCGCTGTACCCTTGTAATCTATGATTATAAAGAATTTTTGCAGTGATTTGGTTGCTAACTTGTGAAGTCTGATATCTTGTTCATATATTGAACAAAATTTCTCATCTTAGAGATGCCTTCCTTTTCCAGATGAAGCAGTCTTATAAATGACAGGCATTCCCTATTGTGCTTTCAATATACAGCCCTTTTGTAAATTACCGGTGACATAAATAACAGCATTGATTGATGGCTTATACTCTGAGCAGCAGTTTTCAAACTTCACTGTATACATGCATCAGTTGCAAGAAAACAGGCAAGTATTAACCCTAAATTATAAAATATCTCTGCCATTCCCTGTGAACTTATTTTGTACAATGTGACATATAAGGGGTCATTTATGATTACCCTGAGCAGAAGTGCAAGTGCACTAAGGGACCTCTTAGTGCTCTTCCAAGGAGAATTTTTGATTGTGGGAATTACTGCGCTGTGTACCAAATAAAAAATCCAGTGCAGTGTGTACAGAGGCCACCGGCCAGCCCTGTTCGTACTACCTGCAATAGTCTCATGTGCCTTCCACTAACATGCCTCATGAATATAGTGCAGTGCATAGGGTGAATAGGGTAACAGCAGCAAATGTATCATATTAGCACTAAATGCTATTGCAGTGCATGGCCCATTCGTGCTGATTGATGGGTCACTTAACTTAAGGATCATTGCATTTATCGGGTGCATGCCAGCAAGCAAGATTGACATCACTTACCTTGCTTATTTTAGGAAATCTAATAATCCCCAATCAGTTTATATGCTTAGTGCATTTTATTACATTTGTGAGAGCACATGTTTAAGCATTGTTTGACAGCCACAAAAAGAATAATCATCTGATCTGGGGTCTGCCAGTTCAACCAAAAGTATTAGCTGAGCACCCAGAAATAGAGATACCAGTCTGGGCAGGGTAGAAGTGGGCAGAGAATGCTATGGTGCAATATTGCAATATGACAGAGCTAAAACCATGTCCTTTTCAATTTGCTGATTTAATCTTCTGTGTCGGCTGAGATCAGTCACATGAAATAAGCACACACTGACGCAGGATGAAATTGAAACGCTGTGTATAACAAAGGCAAATGCAGCTGCTTTTCACCAACTGGCAACCGTTAACCCATACTCTGTCGTTTGGAAAATGTTAGGTTATGTTGAATAAAGAAGGCATTTTAGAGTGATGTTTGTGAAGAGCAATTGTCATTCATTGTCATTCATTGTCATTACCCAACAACTGTGCTTCAGAGAGGGCACATAACACAGGCAATGAAGTAAACACAAGTCTTGGTCAGGGCAAGGTTAGAAACTCTCTGCTGTAGAGATGCAGTTCTCTCATATTTGATTATAATACTAGTGAGGCATGTGGCTAGCCTTGACGTTGTTGAATGCACATAGTGAGACATACTCCACAGAGTGCAAGATATTTATTTCATCTCAAATCGATTGACCTATACTCTCTGTGGGGCAAATGCCAGGTTCTATGTCATTGGGTGCTCTCTAAGACTATATATTGCAGCTACAGTCTATACAGAAGATCAGCTTTCGAAGATGCAAATATTTAAATGGGGATTCTTTACTAAAGGTTTTTCCCAGTTCAAATGTAATGAAAACTGTCCCCAAGTGGGGATTTTGTTCCCAATGTTAAAATTAAAAAATATAGAACTTTTTCTTTGCATCATGAACATTTCCCCCATAGTGATTTTTTATATTTAGAGTTTTTTTACCCACTGTTAAATATGAAGATATTGTCTTAACTTGATGCTGAGTTTTTTTTAAATCAAAAACTGTTAAGGTGTTTACACCAGATTTTTTATTCAGTGCAGGGTGCAAAGCAAAGCCAGACCATGAACAAAAGCAGGTCTGTACTGAGAATCAAAAATAGGTCATGGCATTTCTGGTACACAGAGGCCTAAACAGCCCACACAGAGCCCCAAATAGCCCAATAAATAATGACTGTCTATGAAGAACCCACAGATTGCCAGTCCGGGCCTGGACAAAAGTGATCCCTGCATGATCTTTTGCACTTCTGTCTGAGGTCTTCGTATATGACCCCCTTTGGAGTTTGGTTTAAACAGATCAGATGGAATTCTTATAGAAGTAATAGTCTTTCTTCTAACTTCAGTGTTCCCTCAAGCTGCTTTTAACCAAGAACACTGACCAGCTCTTTACTCCAAAAACTCTGTGTGTCACTCAGGTGGTCATAGGGGTTCCCAGCTCACTACTTTAGTGCAAGGCTGCACAGCTCAGGATCCACTTCTTTCCAAGGCTTCCATAGATGACTAGGCAGGATAGCATGAATGTAATATACTCTAGCCATTTTATATCTCACATACCAGGCCCTGCTTAGAAAAAGATGGACAGTACTTGTATATGGGAAGACAATTCAGAAGGTAAGTTTGCAACCCAGGAGCAGGGAGCCCCCTTGCATATCAAATTGTTGCCTCAAAACACATATAAAGCAATTTTTCTCTTCTGCTGTTCGGTCATGCTGGTAGTGCAACTATGACTGGAGGTCAGCACTAACCTGTCCTCAATAAACTTGAAATAGTGTTGCTTTTTAAACTGTTAGCTGTACAGTATCAGAAATTATATTCTTTGTATTAAGCTGATTTGAATTTTAATTTATTCTTGCACTGCAACTCCCAGCATTCACTGCAGGCCAATGGGCTGGCCGTGGCCCTCCAAGAGATAATCATGGTCCCAGACTGATTAAGATTTCCTCTGACCTCTGTGGGTGACATTAAGATTTTAATAAAATCTGCCTTCCTCTGACTATTTTGTTCAGGAATGGGATCTGATATCTGGAAACCCGTTACTCAGAAAGCCCAAATTGCAAGAAGGCCATCTCCTATAGACTCCATTTAATCCAATAATTAAATGTTTAAAAATGATTTCCTTTTACTCTGTAATAATAAAACAGTACCTTGTACTTGATCCCAACTACGATATAATCCTTATTGGAGGCAAAACAATCCTATTTGGGTTAAATTATTGTTTAAAAGATTTTTTTTAGTAGACTTAAAGGAGAAGGAAACCCCCAGGGCGCTAAACCCCTCCCCCCCTCCCCTGTGCTGCCCCCCCTCCCTCCTCCCCCCTGGCCTACCTGTCCCCCTGGGCAAATGCCCCTAACTTTTTACTCACCCCTCTGCGCAGGTCCTGTCCACGGAGTACGCAGTCGCCATCTTCTCCCACGCGCGTCTTCTTCCTGCTCTGACCGGCGTTTTCTGGCGCATGCGCAGTAGGAACAGGTACCGGTACGGCTCTACTGCGCATGCGCCGAATGTCACGAAGTGAAATCGGAAAACTTCGTGACATTCGGCGCATGCGCAGTAGAGCCGTACCGGTACCTGTTCCTACTGCGCATGCGCCAGAAAACGCCGATCAGAGCAGGAAGAAGACGCGCGTGGGAGAAGATGGCGACTGCGTACTCCGTGGACAGGACCTGCGCAGAGGGGTGAGTAAAAAGTTAGGGGCATTTGCCCAGGGGGACAGGTAGGCCAGGGGGGAGGAGGGAGGGGGGGGCAGCACAGGGGAGGGGGGAGGGGTTTAGCGCCCTGGGGGTTTCCTTCTCCTTTAAGATATGAAGATCCAAATTACAAAAATACCCCTTATCCAGAAAACACCATATCCCAAATATTCTGGTCCTATGCCTGTATATAAAATAAATAGAAACAAAAGCTGGCTCTCGCACACCCAGTGTAAGATGCGATGTCTGGTGCTCAATGGTAGAGGTTCGGCCACCTCACAATTGAATCAATTAAGAAAATATCCACGGCACACAGGCTGCTGCAAGCAAGGAACCCCTTGCACGCTTAATGCGGAAGTGAGCAACGTTTCGGGGTCACGCCCCTTTGTCAGGTTTGACAAAGGGACGTGACCCCGAAACGTTGCTCACTTCCGCATTAAACGTGCAAGGGGTTCCTTGCTTGCAGCAGCCTGTGTGCCGTGGATATTTTCTTAATTTATAAAATAAATAGCCCACTATATGGAAACCGTGGGACAGTACTGCATGATATGAATATCATTTCTATACATGAGGGGAGTTTAGGGAGTGTGACACATGTAACTGGATGAAGCTTATTACTTGGAACAGTGATGCACAGCCTGTAGGTCGAGGACCTATTTGCTGTGACAACCAATCCTAATGGTGTAACTACAGTGGGGGCAGGGATCCTCCCCCCCCCCATTGGGCCTGCTGCAGACACTGCACACACAACATAGAAATATGACTGTATGACACGGTGTGCATTTTGAGAACCAGGGTGTAGTTTATGCACCCAGGTCTGTGATCCCATATTTATACCACTGGCCAAACCTGCAGTGGCGGGCGAACCTTGGAAAAAGTCATTTTTAATTAATGCCTAAATATTCCAATTTGTGTCAAAATCATGTGTAATGCTGCCAGGGTTACAGGCTAGTATTTTGCCAGCTCTACCAGAAATAATGATAAGTACTGTACTCAATCCCAATAAAAGATTATGTGAGAAGACGTGTTTCACTGCCATGAGCATGTGTCAAGCTGTTCCAAAGAACATGGCAAGCCTCACCGCTTAAATGTTCCTACAAGTGCTACCATCTACTGAGAGTAGAGGGTCCTAGAGTATTTTGCAGCAAGGGTGCCCGCCTGGCAGATGAAAACGATGCTTGATGCCACTGCTATTATTAATAAGCCATTAAAATAATTTCAATAGTTATTTCATAATATCAACCCTATCTAGCATCAGTTTTTTGTGCACTTTTCTTGCATAGTTCTTTATATTAAAGGAAAAGTAACATTAAAGGGGAACTCTGGCTTCCAAACCAAAATTTGATAAGACCCACATAACACAGAAATCCCTATATATCCATCACAGTTACCTGTTTCTTTAAAAAGTATGAATAAATGCCATTTTCTATGCTGAAATCCAGCTGGCTAACAGTTCTTCTCTTTCTGCATCATTTGAAATCCTGGCAGGGAAGGAGGGACTAAACACTGATGTTACACATTGTAACAACTACTCCACAGCTTACAGACAGCATGCAGGAACTACATAACCCACAATGCATTGTCCTTACAGGGAATTGTGGGGTTGGGAGGATGGCTGTTGATACAAAGTACAGTAGTCAGCCAGCTCAGTAAAGTAGTCAGAGAGATCAGCAGAAGAGCAGGGGGCTAGGCTTAGGGAACCATCAGAAACCATTAAAAACCATGAAAAGTCTAGGTATTTTTTAATTGATGTATACTGCAAAGTTGCTTGAAATTATGTTTACTTTTCAAAAAGCTGAAGTTATGTTTTTGTGGAGTTCCCCATTAAAATTGTTTTAAAGTAATGAAAATATAATGTATTTGTGCCCAACACTGGTAAGACTTGTGAATTTGCTTCAGAAACACTGCTATTGTGTATATAAACAAGCTGCTGCCTGTGTAGCACTGAGGGGGGCCATTCAAGCACAGGATACATAGTAGATAACAGTTCTGTAGAATCCCATTGTATTCTATAGAATTGACGTGTTCTCTGTTTAACCTGCGTCTTTTCTCTTTTTTTCAGCTTTGAAATAGCTACACAGCTTGTTGATACGAGCTATAGTAGTTTTGATGAAGCAAACGCCTGTCCCAGAGGGGGTACTTTTTCCCCCAAAAAAGTTTAATAAAGCACAAGGACCTAGGTAATTCTGCACAGAAGGTAAGTAGCCCCTTTAAATGATGGTTTCCTTCCCACCCAGCGACCCCTTTCACCCGTCGCCCTGTGCCAAGGGCCCAGTTGCCCAGCACGCGCCGGAGCCGACCACCAAGTCCAACTTCCCCCTCCTTCCCTTGACATGTGCTGTCCTTACTGAGACCAGCGGCAGCGACAGGTGCACAGCGGATTTCAAGTTCAGTCGGAGCGCCTCAACCAATCATTTGCTCAGGCCGAGAGAGTGGGCGGTGCCAGTGGCGGGGACGGGCGTGGCTAATATGGCAGCTCTTCGCTGTGCGTCTAGCTTTCCATAAGATTGTATGGAGCCAGGCGGCTTGCACTGTGCAGCGCTGATATTCTCAGGAACCGACTGGAGCAGCGCGAACCCCTGGACTTATCTGTGTAAAGTGAGAGCAGGGAGAGCGCCATTGGCAGAGGAAATAAACTGGGCAAGGAGGGCAGTGCTGGAGATAACTTTCCTTTCACTCTGTGGGGGTGACCCCAGGCAGGCGCCTGTCTTTTGCCCCCAGGAGATCCAGAGTTTTTGGAGGGAATGAGATGCCAGTGGGACATGTGAGTTTGGAGAGGATTTTCGTTTTCATCAGCACGAGGATGTGTCCAGCTGGGAGACTTGTGTGCCCGGGATGGCTGAGTGTTCTGTGGGCACTGGGCACCCTACAAGCAGCTTGTGGCCAGTCAGGTAAGTGCCATGGGACAGAACAAGCTCTTACACAGGACAAGTGTTGACTTTGCTATAGTGGAATCATAAATAATACTGACTGATACAAAATCAAAGTGTTTCACACTATCAAACATCATCAGTGATACATTCATCACTTTCTTAGCCAACTCTTCCAAACCTGGCTCTATGCCCACTCAATACATCTCAATACAAGCCCCTACCTAGTGCAACCTGTCTGATCACTGGCAACTCACCCCAACCAACTCTCACCCCTTTAACCTGTGCCAATTGACCCTGCTTTTGCCTGCAATTCCCCCTCCTAATTAAGTCGCCCTAGGAGCCCTATCAGCCCCTCATTCCCCCTCCACTATTTTCTTCATGGACTTCCCTTATATTTTATCTGTGTGTCTCTGAAACCCCTTGCAATGTTCATATGGAACTCCTTATACCTTGTTTTTATTTGACTGATTCTAATTCTTCTGTAGACTGTGGCAGTCTACGAGGGGTAATATATTCCATTAATTCTAATGTGGCACTTTTGGTCTTCGTACGTGCAGCTACGCCATTCAACTCTGTGCAGCGCAAGTCCCTGAGTCTGGACCTCAAGGGGTTGAGATAATAAGCACTTGACTCTGTACACCTTTGTTAATTCTATTTGGAATGCACTTTTATTTTCCCATTTTGCATTATGCACTATAATTAACCTTTTCACCAATGCCATTGTGTCTGTGTACCACATACAGCTCTCACCTGACCCTGTGAGGAACTCATACAGTGCCCTACATTGTTGCCAGCTCCCACAGACACCGTATATACAAAGCTTGCTATTGTGACTGCCCAAAAAAATCTCAGTTTGTATTTTCTATTGAGGACCACAAATTTGGGGGTACAAACTGGGGATCTGCTTGTATCACTACAACTTTCAGATGTTTACATTTTGAGATTTGTAGTTCAGCAATAGTTGGACCCTTGTAGTTTAACCTCAGACTCTGATAACTGTCTGCCTTCTAGTCTATATTGCATATACTATATATTAGTCTAGACTATACAGAAATTGAATAAGTAAGTCCATGATCTCCAAATAGATCAGAGTATTTAGGGGGGTGCCTGAACGATAAACATCTTTTGGTACCCTACTTGTGTTGGCAGTGCTGGGGTTTGGCATGAAACCCACAACATCTCAGTCTGCCTGGTTGCAGTGAATGGGCAGCCTGAGCCAGTGCAGCACTTTGTATAAATCTCACACCGTTATAAAAGGACTGCATTGTCATGAAACTATTTGCTTAACCCCTCGCATGGTAGTAGATGAAAGCAACACATGCCAGCGTGTGGACGTAGTGCTGGAAGCTCACAGTTGGGGGTGTAGAGACATAAATGATAGGGGTTGGTGGTCCTGGGGTTAATTAATGCTTAATTCCCACTGCACAGTGTGCCTATGTCCTATAAATGCAGGTGGGCAGCTCTGTTTATCGGAGAGTGATGACAGACTGCTCTGTATTACAGACTGCTATTCATCTCCCTTCCTCGTCTCTTTGTCTGCATATCATTTTCTCCACTTCTGGTCATGCCTGTTTGACTGGCTCGCAAGACTTCTCACTTGTGTGCTGGAATGGTTTCGCAGGCAGCAGGTGCAGCAGCATGCAGGGGGCTGATTTCTTTCAGTCTCTTGTCTATTCTGCATTTCAGCATTTGTAGGTAGAAATAACCAGGTAATTACAAGTCTTTAACTGCTAGATCAACATACTGTTATATCATCTCTCCAAGTGTGCAGAAGGCATGACTTTGCCTTACTTTTGTACACACGCGCACACACGCACACACTTATTTGTTCCTCCTATGTGAAAGCTGTAGGCTTTGTCAATAAAAATAACTATATTGACACCGTGAGGGTTGTTCCATTGTAAGGTTGCTGTCAATCCAGTTGTAAGGGTGAAGTCGCATTGTGCGCCTTTGCACGCTTGTGCTGTAAAAGAACTAAAGCATGGTGGAGGGGGGGGGGTAATTTTGTTTAGTTTTGCCTCCTGTGACCTTCTGCAGCCTGGTAACACTCCTGTGCTGGCTAGAAACCCACAAGCAACTGCCACTGGCCTCTTGCCCTGTAACCTCCTCTGTTTATTTACAATAGAGCTGGCCTGATATCTTACACTAGTTTATGTTCATTTAATGAGATATGTAGTGTGTACACACGTCTTACACATTACTGTGTACTTGGAGAGCTGTTAATCCTCAAATCACTGCATAGCAAATATGCTACCTTGAGCCTGAACCTGCAGGTGCTATTTTGCCCAAGTGCTCGGGGGCTACTTTTTAATTTTTTAAAAATAATCTTTCCCATTTTCCCAAACACAATGACAAATTAAAAATCACTTTTTTAAGTCTGATTTCTTGAATTAGATTTTTGAACCCCCCAGTCCTATACTTTAGCATTTTGTTCTTTTATTAGAGCCATTTGGTGTCATAAGGGTTATCTGTCTGGTCCTTGTGCAACATTTCTCATCTTCACTCATGACCTTGCATTTCCGTCTTCATTGGTGACCTTAAGTGTTCCTTTCAAGCCCTTTCCTTTTGTTCAGACCTCAATCAAAATGAATTTCTGGTCTGCCCTATTTCATATCCATGTTATTCTGGAGTTTGGAGTCAGTAGGGCAGTTTATTTAACATCATCTGTTACCCCCAGTGTTCTTGGGATCTATAGGCTAGATTAATTATCTCGTTTTTCACTCTGCACATATCCATAGTTACTTGAGGTGGGTTTTGATAACATCAACAACTCCTAGACATTTTTCTACTTAAAAATGATAATAATTCTTGGAATTGTTGGAAGCCAATCCATCTAGTGAACGAGTGCAGCTATTCGGAAAGGCAGCTGGCAGGACTAAAATATAGCATACAGTATGTGTGCATTTACTTAAACCCACCAATCACCCTTTATTTGTGCGTGTGATTAAACACTGGCACAGCTTGCGTTACTAAAGATAAGCCTTCTGGGAGGAATATAAGGGAATTATTATTGGGGGCTCTCCCTGTCTGTAACCCTTAATGTGTCAGAGTCCAGAGTCCTACTTGTGTGCTGAATCAATGTTATTATGCCAGTAAACAAAATATATTTCTGTTGACTCACAGACAGTTGAATCCTGACCTCTCTGCTAGGCCGCTTGGAATTTCTAAGATTTGTCCTGGAGAATTATTTCATGGCAATTGCAGGACATTAGGAAATCCTGCATTTGCTGCCACTGTTTGGTGTCTCTCTGCCGCAGCATATTGCTAAAGAGCGTCCAGATCAGTTAAGACAGGCCCTGCTAGCACTGAGCTTTATTTCTACATACCGATGCTTAATCATTCATATTGTGCTCAATTTTCCTTTTTATAACATATTTCTAGAAACATCAATAATCTCACAAAGCAGATCATTAATACAATATCTCTGTACAGGTATGAGACCTGTTATTTAGAATGCTCGGGACCTGGGGTTTTCCGGATAATGGATCTTTCCATAATTTGGATCTTCATACCTTAATTCCACTAGAAAATCATGTAAACATTAAATAAACCCAATAGGCTCGTTTTGCTTCCAATTTTAATTATATCTTAGTTGGGATCAAGGACAAGGTACTGTTTTATTATTACAGTGAAAAAAGAAATCATTTTTAAATATTTGGATTAAATGGAGTCTATGGGCCTTTCTGTAATTTGGAGCTTTCTGGAAAGCGGGTTTCCAGATAACAGATCCCATACGTGTACTATGTCTTTTACACCTGTACCATGCTGCATATACACGTGGAGCTATATGAATAAAGCTATACATTAACACATACATTCATAAATTTAGTATTATGCCTGATACATCTTTATTCACCTCAGGTAAATTATTAACTCTTTATGATGTGTTGAACACAATCTATTTCACTTTGTGTATAATGATTAACATGTGTCAAAGAAGAGATCATAATACAGTATCACACCTAAGCACATATCTTGTAATACTTTCTACTTAATCACTTTCACTTGGGCAAACCTGAGACACATAAATATACAAATATATTAACAATAAGTCAATTCTGATACATTGTGATTGATTCAGGCAGTTCAACAGTTAACACAGCAACATTATACAAATACTGCTTTATTGTACTTTTATCGCTGTATACACAGATTTAGCTGTTGTGGTTTCAGAGCAAATACAAATGTATATGTTATTTTCCGCATGCTTGCTGTTTCCCCCTCCCCATTTTTTTTTTTTTTTGCAATTTTATATACTGTGTGTAAAACAACTGTGTTTATTTGCTGTGTCTATCAGTGTTTATGGTGTATTGCCGTATTACCAGTTAAGCGAAAAATTTATTTAGTTTCTTTTCTCTGGCATAAAACCCCAAACAAACTGGAAAAATTGCTGCTAAAAATACACGTGCTTTTATGTTGATTCATTATTAGGCAGCCGGAGATTACACAGCTAGATAATAATACACTTTTGTCATCACACGAGCCAGACTTTTGGACTTGCAACTCTACAGGCCCTTTGTTTAAAAGAACAAAAAATATGAAAATGTTAGAATTTTAATAATAAAATGTGCAAATAAAATTTGAAATGTGAAAGTCAATTTTTTTAAATGAGAAAAAATTGGGGCAAAAACTAAAATCGGAATCCTTTCTGATTTCACGAACAAAAGCGACGATTGAAGTCGCACAAACTGTCAGCTTGAAGTAGACAGATTTTATAAGGGTCAGTAATCATAGTTAATCATGGTTTGGGTGGGTAACCCTGCAGTGCTCTCAGACGCACCACAGGCCGGTTAGCAGGCTGCTGTAAAGAGTTTGTTTTGGTCCAAATGAGAAATTAAGTGCAGATAAGTAAACCATGCTGCCAGAGGGTGACAAGATGTTGAGTGAATTGCTTTTAGATGAAACAAATTAAGGAATGAGGAAAGACAATCTGCTTCTTGCATTAATAGACACGCTCCATGTTCTGGGGAAATGACATATTGTTTGAGATGCTAATTTTATTAAGAAAGAGGGCCGAATTCACCTTATATCTCCGTGTGTACAGAGGGGAGATGAAAATAAACTCTGAAGATTTCTACAAACTATTGCTTTTTATTGGGAACAGCAGTGGGGCGTAAAAGAAGGAACAGTTTGGAAATCATTAACCTTGTTACCACCAGAGGGGTCTGCAGAGTAATATGGTACAGGGCCCATTCAATGAAAATAAGCATTTTAATCATCTCAAGGTTTATTTAGTCAAATCTCCTGTGCCGCACTTTTTAATAATGGACAATAGCTGCATTTTTTCTTTTGAATGTATAAATATATGTATTTGTTTTCTTGGTTACCATTGAAAGCTGAAAATGCTTTTTTCATATGTTGAATTAAAGAGAAAAGAAAAATGCCCTTGCTCCCTTTTGCTGAGCATCACCGCATCTCAGCTCAGTTTTTGCAGATTTTGTTACTAGATGTAATTTTAGCCAATTTATCGCTTTGAAATGTAAAGTTAGATTTGTGTTTTTTTAAGTGTTTTTTTTCTGAAAAATCAGTACCCAGATGTGCTGTTTTCTGCTTTTGCTTTATACAGATGTCATGACATTTTTTAGGAATTTAGCCTGGCAGGAAATAATAGGACTGAAATTTTAAGTGCAAACATGATGCAGCTTTGAAGAGACATTTTGCAGGGAAAATAACTACTGTCCAGGTCTGGACTGAGCTTACAAATAGGTTATGGCATTTCAAGTATACAGAGGCCCAAACAGCCCCCCACAGTCCTAATATATTGTATCTGTCTATGGTTTTTTACATCAGACCCTCTGCATTTGCCACAACGTACAGATTGCCAGTCTGGGCCTGCTACCATATACAAACATTTTTTATCATGGAAATCTATGTGATATTATTCAGGGCAGAGCCTTCTAAACTTGTGGACTTCCTCAGCCCCCCACAAGAGTGCATGGTTTTAGGGTAAAAAAATTTCAGATCCATCAGTTCCAGTCTGTTAAAATGACAGGTGGTTTAGAAGGAACCCTGTTGTTCTGATAACTGGTGCACGTCTCCTTAAGGAGGAAAGCAGGGAAGAATCATCAAGCTTTCTCTTTTGTCGCTGTTCTGTAACAACCTATATAGAAAATTGCAACTGTAGCTGGCGTGTCTGTAAGGTGTATCTCTGTTAATGTGTGTATGTGCAGAACACATAAACTGTTATTAGAGAGTCCAGGGGGAAGCTGGTTTGATTAGATGAAAACCAGTGAAATTGTGTGCAATTGAGGAATTTTAAATGGGCAACATTTTTGTTTGTTTATCTAATCACAGTTCATAGTTAGGCCACACATGCCCCCCAAGGATAGGAAATCTAGGAAAAAACGTCCAACACGAAGGATCTTTTATCTTAAGATATATGTCATTGGTTATTCTTGTGTGATGGACCCCCTACAGACACCTCTTTGGTTGAGTTTCCCCTGGATTGAATTTGAGACCCTCAGGGTTAAATAAATTATACATGAATTACATCTGGTCTCTGTTTGAAGAACATGAAATAAACACGCAGTTGATCGGTCTCCACTGAATGCATGAAAGTGAAAGTTAAAGAGTCATTTTCAGTTCTTGACTAAGGCTCGCAAGGAAGAAATTGGAGGTCAGCCTCTAACAGTGCAGGTGCAGCCATATTATGATCTGTAACAAATGGAAACAAAACAAAATACTGCATTTTGACACTGAGCAAAATAAAATTTGTATAAATGAAAATTCATTGTCAGTCATTTTATGTGCTCAGTAACCCCCTCTATATAAAAATATTTTCCACCTGGCAGTGTAGATACTAAAATAAGGCAATATGGCACAGGAATAGATAGAAAGAACAAATCCATGGCACAGACTTTCAGGATGCCCCCCTCTCTGCATTCCAAAGCACCACGGTCACTTTATTATCAAAGAGTAGCATGTTGCCCCACACATTTGCAAGCACAGCATGCTTAGACCAGGGTGGCGTCCCATGTTCAGCCCCCTCTTTTTATTCAGGACAGATTCCTACTCTCTGGAGCTCCCCTTTGTGTAGGCTTTCATTTCCCTCTCTCATTCTTCCCCCCTCCTTTTTCTGCCAGGGTCAAATTTTCTAAATCAAAAATGTTCTTAATAGAATGCATCTGCCAAAGGAGGAGGGTCTTTTCTTCCATCATAGTGGCTAATAATGGGCTGCCTTCTTCAGACAAGCTTTTAATTATGTATTTGACAGGTAATTTTTTTGAGGGAGGAAGGTAAAGACCCTATACGCCTTAATTATGTGCTGTGTGCCTTACACAGTTGTTCATTGACTATGCATGTTTATTAATGTTACATTGTCTCAGTATAATGTGTTTAATGGAAGTGTGGATCTCTGCAGTAAGAAAAGCAGAGACCAATTATTTTAGTGCATAAACTGTATCTACCTATGAAGAAACATGATCCCTAAAGATATTTCAGTATTCAGCAGTGGATCATGGCTTGGGAAGACCAGCATTTAATACCTCAATAGTCTGTTGGGTCTAGAAACAGTCACAACAGGGCAGGGACACAAAACCTCCAGTTGAAGATTTGATTGTGCCACTTTCTGATACAACTGGATCAGTCTGTCATGCTCTATAGAGATAAATCAGGATCCAACCTGGACCAAAGCTGTAGCACAAGACAATTAAACTGTATTATAAACTAAATAGATGCATCCAGCTGATTCCCATAAATGTAGCAGCCACACCTGTGATCCCATTGATATGTTCCAGAAGAATGAAGCAGAGGATTCATGACTTCATATGGAATAGCTATAGCAAGTCAGGTATATGGTTAGATTAGTTTTGCCACTTGTAATGCCTTCTTTCACCTGTTGCCTTATATAGCTTCTTTTCCATAGCCTGAATCAGAACTGAGCCAAAAAGCTGGAGGATTGTGCTGCACACATACCTATACTGTAAGGATGTCTCTCTTGAAGCATTACATTTGTTCTTTTTTTAATCATTTGCTGCTGCTGATAAGCTTTTGATTTTATTCATACTGGTTGTGGCCCTTATGTTGGTTAATCAGCAGGTGAAGCCTTCCCCTTTAAAAGAATAATTGTTTATGCTTCTCCCAGCATCTCCTAGAGAAGGCTAATGGGTTATGCTGGGAATTGTAGTTCACAAACTCAGCATTGCTGGTCTGAAATGGAATGTATGTTTCTACTGTATTTCCTGATTTGCAACGCAGCTACTAGGATGAATTGTATGAATTCTTCTTATGAAATGAATAATTATGGCTGATTCCCTGAAATGTTTTTTCCCCTTGTTCTGACTGGTCTAATTTGATCTGTATCGAGCTGACCTTTTGATGGGTGTCAGTCTGTTCTAGTTTGAACAATTTATTTTCTCAGTGGAGGCTACCCTCACTTTCCATTAACTGCAGTCTGCCCAGCCACTCTGGTCACTATCTGTGCTGAGACCAAAATGTCATTTGTTAATTCATGTTACTCAACAGTTAATATTTCCATCCCAGAAAGTTCAGAGAAAGTCTAAATGACAGTCCGTGGGTTGTGTATGGATGCCAGCACATGCCCTGGATTAGGACAATTTGGGGCCTGGGTGGTACACAAGATCTGTAACACTAAGCAGCCAGCCATTCACTTCTGGGCAACTTGTGGCTCAGAAGTACTCCATTATAGGATAATAAATGAAACCCCTGTCCTATCACAGTTCTAGAATTAGGTCAGGGACCCCCATAGCCCTAACAAGATTGCAGATATACGAGTATATTGGGGTATGAGCCATATTCTTAAGGATTTCCAGAAACCAAATTATTCCTCAAATCTCGCCATAACTGACTATGAAGATGGCCTTTCAAGATTATCTAGGAGAGAAAATTCTCTGCCAGGTGCCCCACAGTTAGGGCAACAGTGGTCTAGAGGTATTGGGGAGAACCCTCTCTGTATATGCTGCAAATTAAATCACATTGAGAAAGAGCATGACACAGGGCATAGGATGTCAACCTGATCATCTCGGGGCATTTGTTTGCTTGAAGACCAACCCAGAAGATTGGACTACAGGGCCAGGTAAGAACCTTTGCTACCAGTCCAGTCAGTTGAATTATATGTGCCAATGGTAAGTGCATGAAGCAGATTTCTGGCATAAGTGATGCCATTTAATCATAGAGGGTGTTACTGCTGGGGTAAAAATAGAACTTGAACCATAACCCACCTGTTTACAACCCACAGTGTAGTGTAATATTTCTTCTGATATCCATAGCTGCAAAAGGGTGCAATGGCCTTGATATGGGAGCAGCTGTGATGTAGCAAATAAAAGACTCTTTAATAAAATGTCCCCAGCCCAGAATATGGAGTCATGTGAAGGACACTGGCATCGTTTTTGCAATTGTGTCTTATTATTGGAGTATGCAGGAGTATTTGCCTTTTGTATCTATTTTTAAATCATCTTCCTACAATGGTCTACTGCCATTTGTGTTCACTTGACATGTATCACTGGAAAATAAACTAGTGCTTATTACGTTAATGAGAAAATATCTCTCATTTCCAGTGATATTTACTTCCAAAACGTGTAGGCATGTTTTTACATAAGGTCACTAAGGCATTCCCAGGGCCCAGGGGCAATGTTATTTGCTAAACTGAGGAGCCTACTTCAGGTTTTCAAGCACATGTTAAGAGAACACTTCAAACCCATTTCCTGCATTAAACAGTGCTTAAAGGGGAGATACCGTATACCTATTTATCTGACATTTATTTTGCAGTAAACAAATTATGGTTGTACCCTTATTGTGTACACTAAACATGCCTTATTTGCATTTGTATCAGTATTTGGAAGCTACCATACTACTTGCCTTGACAGAGAGATTCTCTATTTTATATTGATTTTCAAACAGATATTTGCATTCCTAGAGTAACTCTAGTACATATTTGATATAAAACCTACCATCCTATCCCTGTCTTTATAGTTCTTTATGAACCCTGAAATCCTCTGTTTCAAAGCCCCCCGTCCACTCTCTTCCTTTGTTGAGCTACACCTTCTTCCGTGGTTGACTGAGTGGGTAAATGTCAGTTCCTGAGATGTATTTCAGAAGAAGTATAAAATGCATTGATCCAGAACAGGCTCCCAAGGCCAATCTTTCTTTAGCAGGTCCCTGCATTTCCCTAAGGTGTGACGCTATGTCCATGGCAGTTGACAGAATTTTTTTAATACACTTGGAAGGGTTTTTGGATCTATTGTGTCAGGAAAGAGATATTGAATGGGCTTCAAGATTGCGCATTGTGATGGAATACGAAGGCTATTATGCAGGTGTGCGCTGCAGTTTTGTGTCCCTTGATAGTACTGAAGGATTCCATCATTAAATGCATAGTGGCTTATGATTTCTTCTTTTTGCAAAGTGCTTGGAGATGGAAACATATTGTGTATTATGTCTGCACAGATGTTTTCCTCAGCTCTGTAACATGCAAAACTCAGGCAAATTATTATATTGTGCTGCAGAAGCAGCTTGGCTTGTAGGCTGCCATTATCACAAGCTGCGGTCTGCAGTTTAGTTCTCGGTATCTCTATACAGAAAGGTCAAGCTTGTCATTGGTTATAATGAGAGCAAAGCTGCTAATTACACAACCCAGTTTAGAGAGCAGGTACATTTTTGAAAACGTGATGAATATGTAAGGATGATGAGCCATTTCTCTACTTGACACTTTCTGTTTATTTCAGCAACTGATAGTACCAGTTCCGGTGCTTTTCAGCCGTAAGCCTTTTAGGTTAATAGGAGGCAGCAAGGGTGTTTTAGCTGCATCTCCAATGGCTGAAATAGACCTGTGGAGAAGCTCCACCTTACACCAACATGTAATGGTTTGATAGGTCAAAAAGTAGGAGTAACAATGTTCCTGACAATTTATCGCCATCTTTCTTAATTTGACACAATTAATGGAAGCAAAATGGGTTAATAATAAAAACAACTTACAACAACTTAATTGGCAATTATGAGTGGCACAAGGAAAGCCAATTTAACGCCAACATGTACAAAAATCGTGCCTGTGTTAAACTGGAGTGAGGCTTTTGTGAAGTTTAGTGCCATTAATCTTCTTTACTTTAATTTTTACTTTACTCCACAAATTAGATAATCTCCCTGTTTTTTTCATAAATAACCATGCCAGATGAAGGTGTTAATAGCTTCAACAAAAAGAATTGAACAACTGACAGGACTATCCTTGTGGTTACTGATAAATAACATTACAAAAGCACAATATTGACTAATATAGGCAGGTTCTGTTCTATGCCACCCAGGATACTAAAAGTGCTATGATACTTCCATTGACACATATTGAAGAATGCCACCGGATTTTTAATTAGGTTTTGAAGTTCCACTACTGTTGTCATTACATACATCTTGCCATGTGCAAGTATAGAGATAAAGTGTACAAGTTAAAGCACTCAGAGAATACTTATCTATAAACCACTACCTAAACAAACTCGGCTGTTGAAGCTCAACGATGGTGAGAAGAGCTAGGAGGATGCTGGAGATCAGTTGGCTCCTTGGATCTGTTTTTGCACCCCTTCCTGCAGCTGGCTTTTATAAATAAAGGAACAGAAGATATGGGAACCTATGCTGGCTCCCCAAAGTATGTTTAGAGCCTTGTTACAGTTTATTATACAAAGGCGCTCATCATAATACTTGCTAAAATATTTGTAAAATGTATTAGTAGAACAATGTATACAATGTTTCTATGTATATTTATATTTAGATATTTGCAATGTGGTTTTCTGAAGACTATTCCTCTCAGTGGCCACAGGGGCTAAGTTGCACTGTGCCTTATCTCTAAGCAACCAGTGAGATCTTTCATTTTGTTAAATATTTAGAAAATATCCTAATATATATGAATGGCGCTAAATGGCATTTCTTCTTTAAATCATTTTACCCAGTTATAGATTGACGTGCCCTTTTAAAATCGTAATTTAGTTTATTCAAAAACCTTCACTGAGAATTTGAATTTGTTACTGGATGTCAGAGGATCCCTCCGTGTCCTGAGTCACGTTACATACACATTCTGATCAGGTATCATTTCAAGCCAGTTAATGTATCTCTGAAAAATATATGTTGTAACAGCAGAATGGATATTTAATTTAAACAGCTGCGGGTAGCTTGCTTCTAACCTGTCCTGATGGAAAAGACTCAACAGAGAGTTCACTCCATAGTGCCTGAATACACGGTTATCCTCTTGGCCCCAGTACTGCAGGTGTTAAGGTGCACTGTGTTTCCATTACAGAAATTTGTGAAGTGTATGTCCTGTAACAGGAGGCTGACATATATTATGGTTCTTGCGCAAACTGTTTTGATTGCTGCCTAAATTAGCATGCTGTGAGCAGAGGAGGCTAATACACACAGAAAGGCACGCATCTAATTTTATAGCGCAGACTCAGAGCTGGAAACCTGCTATTTCATGGCCTAACTCCGTGCTGATTCAGCACCTCGCCTCCTTGTTTACAAATGAAAAAAGTTTGATTTGTATCAAATGTGGCGTTAGATTCTGCATAGAAATCTGCTAATTGGGTGATAAAGCAATATGCACATGTTATAGGTTTGCACCCATTTTAAAGGGGATACATTCGCTAAGTGTAACTGAATGTACTTTTAGTCAGAGCAAGTTTGGCATATCCATTTTATTAAAATATGTCTGTTAATATCATCAAAGTGTAACCAGAGTGCCCCATATACTGTACTTCAGACCAACCAGACTGCAAAAACTTAAATTAGTAAAACAGTAATTTTCTCCTTCTCCAACCCCTGCTCCTGCTCACCATGGCCTTGCCATGCCCCATCTCCATGCCTCTGCTTCCCCTTGGAACTATGGGCCCAGATCTGCCATGGTTTATAATTAGTCACACGAGTTATATCTATGAATATATATATATATATATAACAAGAGAAAGTTGTGCTCACCACTAATTTTTAAAACCATTAGGCGGGGGAGCAATGAGGGTGTGACCACAAAATACATATAGAGAAGTACAAGAGTCCTCTGCACTCAACCCATTATCAATATATTTAAGACACATATATATATTAAACAAAAAAAACGCACTCATAGGACTTTTTACATGCAAAAAAAATGTGTAGTTTATTGCGACGTTTCGGATAACAACTTAAGCCATCATCATATTATATGCATATATAATAATTAATTATATGCATTTTAAAGCAGTGTTTTGTTTATACTTGGCTTCCCTTTAATATCCACAGTGAACACATTAGTGATATTTTTTATTGCAAATGTACATTATAAACCTAGATAATGCACGTGGGAGCTGAATTTACTGGCACCGTAGGAATTTCTACAAGGAAATCCTTGTTTTCTTATCTTCTATAGGAAAAGTTGAACATCAAAACATTGAAACATCTGTGTCTGATCTTTCTCATGTTTATGTGATAAAATAAGAAAAAAAGATCCTATGCTGTTCTGAACCAGAGTAATACGGCAGTTTTAAATGCCATTTTCAAGATACAAAAGAAAGGCAAGATGAGCAATTTTGTGCATAGATTGTAGGCAATGCATATACAATATACTGTATGTGTCAGTACTGAAGCATGATCCTTATTTAAATTAGGAAGTACTCAGTTTTATCATTAGAGTCACTTAAAATGGTAACTACTAGCCTTTTATATGTTATTTCTAAACCAGCTCTTGGCATAAGAAATTACACATATTGGAAGCTTTACTTAATACAGCATTTCCTACCCTATCCCATGCAGCAGCTCCTCCTCCATCATGGGACATCACACCTAAAATTGGGTTGTATAATTACTGATCATCAATGGCCATGTGACTCATTGGTCTTGTTTGAGATGTATGCATTGGATTTGGGTTATTTGTAAGTACAACTTCAGAAGTCCTGTTGTTTGATACACCAACTCTCTACAAAGGGTACTTTAGACTAATATTAAGTTGGGGTGAGGGACCTCACTTACCCCACCTTCAAGTAGTAGTGTATGTATTTATATGTAAATTCCATTGTACTAGGGATGCTTCAACTAGTGTTCCACCAGGCTGATGGCCACAGATAGTAGGGAGATATCACTAGAACAGCACAATTTAGTGGACAGGAATGGATAGTGCTGCTCTGCACATATGCAATTCATTTTTGAGATCTGATCTTTGCCTTCATACTGTGCTGTCTATTGAAGGGAAACTATTTTAATGAAAAAACTGTCCAAAATCCATTGTATATTTTATAATGCAGCCTTTGAGAGGCAATGAAATGAACACTGCTCCACAGGTGCATGTAATGAACCAGTACTAACAAAAATAGATTGTAACATTACCATAAGAGATTGTTAGGTTAGCAAAATGTTGAGAAAAACAGATTTAACGAAGGCTGCTTAATAGTGAGGGTGCAACTTTTTACATATATTAAAATTCTCATGTCCGATATACCCTGTCAGTCACCTCAGTTCTGAGTGAGCTACAGGAGCTGTAGAGACCTATGACAGCTTCCAGCTGGGATGATTGACACATTGGATGGTAGAAATGCAAAGAGAACCAGAATTCTTAGCATCTCATTGTATTTGCAGATATTATGAAAGTTAAATGTACACCAGCCAAATTAAAGGCAAAATTGTTGTTGACACTCAAATGTGCACACTGCAATCAATTATCCACGTGTAAAGCATCTACTGTTTCCAGCTATTTTATTGAGGCTTTATATACCAGCACCACGGGACAGAGGGCCTGCCAATTTAATTGAAATGGACTAAAATGGACTGTATGGTTGGTCCTTATGTGTCTAGATCTCTTGGGCTACCCTGGATTTCTGTGCAAGAGATGCTGACATTCACAGCATACTCATTTATAGAAAGGCATAAAATATTTATGATTTGAGCACTGGCAAAAGTGGTGGCTACAGCTGTCATTAGGTAATGGCCCCCTAGTGCCTCATTGCCTTGAATGCTGCCATTCATAATTCTACCCTAAGAGACCAGTAAAAGTAATTTACTGACTGGTTACTGTATGTGTTTACTTGGTCAGTGATACTACATAAACCACTTACAGGTAAAGGGGATAGAAGCGCCATTTATAGATAGAAAATGGAATTCTTTAAATGTATTTCTAAATGTAATTGCAGTTGAAACTATGTTTCTGTCCCTGTCTGCACTGCTGGTTCTGTCTCTTGAAACAATGTAGCAGATGCCATCCTCAAATGCCTGCTTATCAGCTGGCTTCTGCTACACTATTTCAAAAGTCAGAAGAAGCTGGCCAGAAAATAGATAGGACAATGCTGTTTTCAATAGCAGTTATATTCACAAATAACTGTACAACCATTGGAAATGTGTAATGAATGTAATGAAAGTTCTTAAAATTATATTTTCTTTCATTATAAAAATGGGAGGTTTATATCCCCTTTAAGCACAACATACTAGTTTTGTCTCATTTTGTTAAGATTGTAAATTTATATTACATTAATTTGAAGTCCCCAGTCCATTTGCTGCTTGTATTGGCAGAATAACACCCAGCACCCTTTTCCCATGGCAAACTAAAGTCCCCTGTGTTAAATAAACCTCATTTTACATGGCCCATTTTCACATTTGCACAGTAAATTGATAGCCAATCCCTACCAATTTCTCATTCATAGCATTCTGACCTGGGAAAGAGAGCTGCAGTGCAAAGAAAATTATACCTGTTCCTGTGTAGAGAATTCATTACATTTCAGTTGCAGCAGGAGGAACAGGGAGGAAATGGAATGGTTCTGTATCTGGATGTCCCATACAGACATGGCTGTACTGTGCATGGAATTGATTTATCATCAATTTGTTACTTGGGTTTGGTGGTTAACCCAACAGTGATATCTGTTTGGGCAGGGTGCATGAGAAGGCCTCAGTGCTTTGGCTTGGGTGATAGACTAGGATAGGGTTTAGTAAATAATAAGAGGCAGTCGTACATTTACATTTTTGCATTATTAATGCAATGAAATGATAAAAAGACTAGAACAGGAAACCAGCATCAGAAATACATGTAGCTGTTATGTAACTAGAATTGTGCCATTGTTCTGTATTTCAGTCTGTTCACCTTATATGGCCCGTTGGCTAAACAAAAGCAGTATCATGCGCATGTTATGATGCAGGTGTATACTGGCCCTTTAAGACACTACCCAACTTCTGTGTAGGTGGAAGTGTTTCTATGGGGGTAAAGCTCCTGCAGACAATGCACATTGTTTTATCAATTGCAGCAGCTGATTTGAAATGCAGAAAGTGACAGCTTGGCGCATTAGCTCTATACTACAGTGACAACTGTTTTTGCTCACTTACATATCAGGTTCCCAGCCAGTTATCAGGCCAGTACTCTATATAGATTATCATACCAGTACTCTACATAGATAGCACACATCAACCCAGTAGGAATGTAAAGTGCTTATCGTAGCAGAGCAAAGTTACAACCAACATGACATTGGTGCCAATAAGAATTTTACTCAACAGACTGCAGTGTGTGTGTGTGTGTGTGTTTGTGTGTGTGTACTTTGTGCCCTTTTTTTAGCATATCAGTGATATACTAGGTGTTTCCAGAGCTGTGGGAAAACAGTATGGTGCTTGAACTTAAGGGATGCTGCTTGAACTTTATTCAGCCTCTATGGGCCAAGCTAAATCCTGTATTGTGCAGCATGGGAGAATTTTTGCAGCTGCTCCCTTTTTCTGTAGCCCCATGTGGCCACAAAAGGAGGTCAAATCACATATATTTGCTTTAATATACAATTTAATACATTTAGTGTATGAGAGTTATTGATTGAGTTCTTGTTGGTTGCATTTCTCTTGGCCTGCGTGCCATGCATGTGATAAACTGTGCGGCATGCACTCTGTAGGCAGGATCCAAAACAGGAGGCAGTGAGGGGTCACCAGCCTTAGAGCCATACCACACAATTTTTATCATAACCACCAATCAGAAGGTTTAATGATAATTGCATATGCCTACCTTCAAACAAAACTGGACCTGTAATCAACTTTTAATCATGTCACCTCTTTAAATCTAAAAAATATATGTGCGTTGGCAGCATCTTGCATTAGGCTCAGTGGTGATCACCCACCTTTCATGTGGGCACTTCCTGGAAATGCTGAGATGCTGGAGATTCCTTTAGGCAATATACAGCCGGGCTCTGCTCTGGTTTGTCTGTCTGTGGTTTGTTATATACCTGAATCCAATCTGGGCTCCCCAGCTGTGAGAGTAAAAATAAACAATGTGTAAAAATAAGGGGTGTTCAACGCGCAGCCTTCATGCTGTAGTTACGCTGCAAATAAACTATTTTACAAATCAAACAATGTGATTTGGATTCTTCTTGCAGGATGCTGTCGCACTGTATCTTGATTGCCAGCAAGATACCTCCCTACCTTGCCTAATGCTTCAGGGCATGTGCCTCATAAGTGTTTGCTCAGCAGCTTGTTCATATAAATTGGGTAGGTCTGTTGTGCATACGTCACTGCGAACTTTAGCATACCTGCAGCCTTCTCTCGCACAGCCTTCTCTCCCTTACTTCTGCCTGCAGCACATTGCTCTGCACCTAGAATGGCACATCTAAGTGCAAGCAGTACATTAAACAGTGCTGGTGGTTTCACCATATACTTGCTACATTAGAAAAAATAGCATATGCTGTCAAACACTAGTAGTAATGTTATTTGACTCTGCAGATGCCAGCACCATGGCAGCTCCTACTTATATATATTGAGTTCATCATTTATTTTTTGTTACTATATGCTTTCTTATTTTTAGTACAGTGATCTGATTTACAAAACCCCTACAACCCAGCCATGCATCACCAGTAATGGCAATATAGTCTGCCTGTGGTCAATACTACTGGGCTTTTTAATCTGCAGCTATCAATTTCTCCATGGCTTTGCTTACTGGGTGTGTTTACTGTGGCAAAGGTAAGATTGGGACTTATTGTTTAGGCCTCAGTGGATTATTTAGTTCTGATTGCAGCCAGAAAGTTCTGTCTAGCAGTGTGTAGCTTCCCTGCTGTGGTTCTTCAGTTCCAGTGAATGAGAGGTTTTTTAATTCTCCCATAAAGCATCATGGGCGGAGACATGCAAATCACTCCTTTATGTGATTGCATGTCTCTGCCCATGATGCCTTATGGGAGAATTAAAAAAACTCTAATTTTTGGTATTTAGGTAGTGCTATGTGTATGGCATGAGACAAGTAAATACCTTCTGATTTCAGAATGCTTCACTTTACGTCTTAGAGAAGCATGGGCGTATTTACAATCATAGGTGAGAGTAAACTTGCGGCAATCTGTGGGTTCTGGCAAATGCCAGAGGGGCTGCTATAAGGTCCCATTGAAAGTCAGTATTTAGCGGGCTGGTGGGGGCTGTTTGGGCCTCTGTGTACCTGAAATGCCAGGGCCTATTTTAATTCTCAGTCAGGACCTGCTTGTGCCCCCTTGTTCCTAGCAGTTCTCTGGCAGCATCTTTATTGCTACATATGCACTGTCCTCCTGAACCATGCATCATTGCTGACTACACAGTTTAGTCATGTGGCAGAGAGGACAGAGTAAACATGGTGGTGACTTAGTACCATAAAATGGAATACAGTTGGCTTTAATAGACCTCTCTGAAGAGAACGGTGCTGGCAAACCCCAGGCATAACCCCCTAGTCTTATAAATAAGATTATGTAAACTTTTATGATGGCTTGTCCTTTAAATCTTTGCTTGATACAGATTTGAATGTCTAGCACTCCCTTGTCATGGCCTGATGACATTTGTCTGCTGTCACATGTGGCTGGCATTGGGTTACTCGCTTGAGCAGAGTGACTATTTTTAGAGCCGTCTCGAACTTTGTGGCTGTTGCTTGTGGGAACTGAAAAGATTATGCATGCTACACAATCCAAAGCATTCAGAGAAAGGTCTACAAATGTGGGCATGCTAAATATGATGAGCATTGCCAGGAGACAATGGATGCTCCAAATTGAACCTTCAACTGTTGTTGAAATCACACACATGTTATGTGGGGTAAAGGCTTTAACTCTGGGAGTTTGGCATTTACATCTTAATCCCCTCCCATTGTTTATTAACCTGATTGAGCTAGATATATTGTCCTTACTATTGTTTAAGAACGTTACTCTTCTTTAGGGCCCTTATAAACAGAACCATTCTTGCTTACCTGTATTTCTCTATGGACCCATTGCTACAGTCTGAATATATTTTAATATGGGGTTGGAAATACTAATACAAGCCAGATGACTGCTTCCAAAAATAGGCAGTAAATTGCACTTAGCTTTGAACAATCTGCTACAACTTGGTAATGAAAGCAAAGATCTGATTTAGGACCTGTGTTTGTAAATAAACCCCATGATTTGTATTAGGTTTTAAAAAGTTTTCTTGTCTGCCACCCAGCCAAAGGAAGGTCTTTAAATAACAGTCGAGAAGGATCAGCAAAGTGAAATTAGCTGCTGGGACAGAAAAATATATATGTTAATAGAACTGAGGCAAAAAAAGATTGAGATTGGCACAGTGACAGAAATATGAACAATTTAAGGACATCCATGATACATGTTTAACCAGTGTTGATCTGAGCACAAAAGAGAATTTTGATTTCTTTAGGTCACATGCAATACTGCAGTAATTAGAATTCAGCCGAGGAGAATACATTTCATATGTTTCATTCACATCAGCAAGTCTTTATTCTCTCGCCTTCAAACTCAAGATTTGATTTTGTATTATTGCAAACCAGGCTTTAATAGCATCCCTGCAATCTGATTTATGAAACATGCCGTGACAGATGATGGAAGGCTACCTGGGTGAGTGCTTCCGCTGTATTATGGCTGCAGCACACCTTTCCAAGTGGACCTGCTGATTTAATGAAGAGCCGAGCTTTTTCTGCCTGGAGACCAGAAATTATGGAAGTGCCATGACATTTAGAAGAAAAGAATTAACTTTTTTCTTAGGGAATTACCAGTGGGTTTTATTTCGGCAGTAATGCCCGTCCGAGCAGAAAAATACAGTCTCTGTGATGATTTCAAATTGGCTGCAGCCTTAACTAATTGGTCAAGGTGCCTTTCAGCTTAGAGGGAAAAGAAAGTTTCCCTGGGAGCTCAAAGTGTTCATTCTTAGTGACACTCAGAGATTTTACTTTTTAAGACATTTTTAACTCATAGTTACAATACTTTAGATTTAAGCATTTTCTTAAGTTATGGCAGGGGAATGCCAATAGCTGAATCTGGCTGACCTTCAAATACATTTGCTGCTGACCTAGATAATTCAACTGTATTTTCGGTTGCCTGGAATACTTTCTCAAGCAAGTAGAGATGTTTATTATTTAGTGCTGCAGTGGTACCTGTAGATATCAAGAAATGCACACCTTGGACACCAACTGTTGGCCCCATTGTGGCGGAACTGAATTTTCTGCCCTCAGACCAATGATTGAGTCTTATGCACAGCTGTTGATTTCATAGTCCTATGTGGTTCTCTGCTAATGGGATTTTCTATGTGCTCCAACTAATACCTTGCCCTATGGTTCCCTATGCTATTTAGGGTGTTTCACCATGACCCTCTTTATTGCAGTAAAGTGTCTTCTCTCAAAAGAAAACAGTTATCAAGATGAAGGGCATAACTAAATTTTGTGTCCAAAAAGTGATCACAAGCCTTTATCTAGTTCCCCTAAGAAAAAGCTTAAGGGACCATACTTTAAACAAACCATGATTAGATCTCTTACATGGTCCGCAGACTGCTTTTGGGACTAAATCTTTCATATGTACACATTTTGATCCAGGAAAACAGTTGGTATTCAGTGTAAGTGGCCTCTGTCAACAGCTCTCAGCTTGGCTGCCCACTTATTACCTGAAAACCAAAAAGCTAATGTTCTCTTCCCCTACTCATTTGAGCAACAATCAGATTTTTCCCATTGACTACATTTCAAAATAATGACCCCCTTGAATTTGATAACAAAAAGCCCTTTGTAATTTAAAATGTCCTATTAGCTGAAGGATAGATTTTACAAATGAAATGCTGTTGCATCATATACATACCAGCTTTGACAAAAATTACGGTCTCAACTGTTGTATAGAAATGCAGAACCCCCTTCCCACCCTGCCTGTGCTTTTTTAACTAGTGGTGTTTGACTGCTTTAATTCACTGCTATTCTTCTTCCGTGTTGTGGCTCTATAATCTGATAGAAGGCATGTTTGTCACCCAAATTTTATTAAAATGTTAATGTCATAAAAAAGAAGTTTATGAATCCTGTGGGCCATAAAAATGCTTTAGAGGACTTCATGCTGCCAATGAGCATCCAGTTGGACAGCCATGTCCTAATAATTATTTATTGAGATCAGTTTGTCAGGATGCTGCTTTATTTTTCTTCCCTGCCTGCTCGAGGGTCAACTAATTAACCCTGCCCTGGCTTCAACTATGCATTTGGCAAATAGACCTTTGTATAGTCCTCTGTATGTTCTTTACTGTTTTCTATCCTAATGGGGGCTTTCTACATTGTAACATTAGATATAGATGCAACTATCCATATTCCTGTATCCCTCACCCAGCAGGAGAGGGCCATGAGGTTTGTAGTTCAGCAATAGCTAGAAGAACATAGACATGGCATGGCTTCCTGAAATAAATAAATAGCAGTGGTGATCTAATCGTCTGAAACTGTGGCTGTGCAGGAGTCAGTCTCGTTGGGCAACGTTTTTGTTTTGTGCTTCATTACGCAGGGCTCCATAATAAGGGTCCCTGGGTGTCAGTGTCAGCTGTTTGTTGTTCATGTGAGAAGCCTTTGAGCAGAGGAAAACTTCTGCAGTAAGAAATCTTTTGTGCCGTGAGACACCAAATGAACCAGCCTTACAGACTGCACAGATTAAATACTAATGTTAGCATTTATTCGGATCTTACCTTGCATATAATCTTGCTGATACGGAACAACCAGGGTGTGGATTTATTAAAAAGGGAGAAGCTCTCCAGTGGGGCACAGCGTTAGGATTTTCACATTATTCAAGTTATTATTTTAGTGTCTGGAAAAAATGAAAACCTCCCCCTGTGATGGTTTTGCTTTAATAAAAGACCACTGGAGCTTGAGAGCTAATACTGAAGAATTAATAAGATAAATGTAATTATCATTGCTGCACCATTTTCTGGACAAGCCCCTCTGAAGAGCTTGCAATCTAATTAATAGTAGGCCAGTGGATCTCATTCCAGTTGCACCAATATTTGGACACAAACGTTTATGTTTCTTAGCTTTATTTTCTAGGTGCAAATGAATGGCACCACTATTTCCATAGACAGGAAGGGCTTTAGGCACAAGGACCTCTAATGATTGCTGTATATATGAGCAACAACTGCTGTAAAATATGTACAGCTACTATAATCGAATTCCTTGGTACTTGTTTTAAAGAGACATGTGGCATAACTTAAAGCTAATAAATAATGGTTCTGGTTTTACTTTAGGCTAAAATTAACATTATCTTTAAAAATTGCCTCTTTTTGGAGCTCCCAATAGGTCTGCTACAGTCCCTGTCTGTGTTTAAAATGAGTGTCCTAATGGTCCCTGACAGAAGCACAGTAGGAGGGGAATAGCCAAGCACAGCCCTATGTTCACACAGACTGCAGTCCCCTATCAGGTCCATCCTACAGTGTGAGTGCTGCTGGCTCCCCTGCACAGCCTGGAAAAGGAGGCAGCAATAATGGAACAGATGGGGGGGACTAGAAGGGTTTTTGTAGAAATTTTCAATAAATTAACTGGAAACAGTACTGTTTTAAGCACATTCCATTCATGTTTAATATGTCCCCTTTAAAGACCACAATGTGCATGCAGGGGACAGGTGGCTAAGTAGTTTCCCTGTAGTAATTGGGTTTTTTATCTTTAAAAATATGAAATCAGTTCAGATGATTTTATTTGAATTAAGGATTCATTGTCTCAGTTGAAAACATATCTTTATTTGTGTGAAGGAATGATTTTGAGAACTCTCAATCCTACTGCAATTTCAGCTGAACTATCCCTTAAAGGGTCACTTTTTGACAGGCTGTATCACAGAGGGGGGTGATTGTTAAGTAGACCATGTACAGTATGCACCAACATATGGATTGCAGAGCTTCCCTAAAGCAACTTCTCTCATTTAGCATAAGTGTCAAGGTTGGCACCCTAATTCAGAACCGATGCTAAGCACCCTGTTCTCGGCTCTTGCTTCTGGCTTTAACAGCCGCCTTTCACCTTTGGAGGAGCCCTCGGCTAATCAGATGCCGCCAGGTCTTATTAAGAGAGGTGCAAAGCGAGGGGCTCTGAACAAGCACAGGGGCACAACTGTAAAAGTCTTTGGGCAGAAGGTCGCGGTACAAGGCTCAGGCAAAAGAGTAGTCAGATCAGGCCAGGTCGGGGCAGGCAGAGTATAAACAGAGTCAGGCAGGCAAGGGTCAAACCAGGAGATCAATCAGAGGGATATAAAAGAAGCAAAGTCCTCTGAATATCAGGCAGGGATCAAGATACGAAAGTCAGAATCGTCAAAAAGCCAGGCAGGGTCACAACAGGAATTCAGAATCAGATAAACATATAGTAACAGCTCAGAAGCTCCAGGAACAAATCCTATGATGGGCAGTGAGGGTAGTGTAATGTGGCTTTAAAGGAGAAGGAAAGGTTAACACTAAGTAAGCCTTATCAGAAAGGTCCACCTAAATATACCAGTAAACCCCCAAAGTAATGTTGCTCTGAGTCCCCTGTCAAAGGAAACAGCACATTTCTTTCCTTCTATTGTGTACTCATGGGCTTCTGTATCAGACTTCCTGCCTTCAGCTTAAACCTCATTGCCCTGGGCAAGAGCATGCTCAGTTTGCTCCTCTCCCCCCCCCCTCCCGTCTCTACTTTAATCTGAGCCCAGAGCAGAGAGAGACTCAGGCAGGAAGTGATGTCACACCACATTAATACTGCAGCTCCTATCCTAAACAAACAGAGAGTTTCTAGAGCTTTTTACTCAGGTATGGTAAAACATTCTACAGAATAAATATAGCATTCTAGCTTGCACTATTGCAGCTAATCTATTGGCAATAAAATGCCTCCATAGCTTTCCTTCTCCTTTAAATACCCTTGAATTTTGCACCAATGTGCCTATAAATAGCTCCGCGCGCCCTAAGGAGCAGCAGTCCTGAAGGCGCCTTGTGGTGGGCATCCCTGTCGGCTCCCTCCCGCTAGACCACCAGGGTGAGTCGTCACAGTAAGTCCCTTTGGAGAAGATATTTGTCTTGCAGGGGGACGCATCCTCCATTAATTTGGAGCAAGGTGGAGATAATTCTCCCATCGAGGAGCCTTACAATCACTTAGGGAGCTTGTTGTACAAGACTGATAGCACACATCTTATTGGGAGTTTCAGATTTTTGGTGCTTCCTTTTAGCTTCCCCCAAGTGATGAATACATTATCTTAGTTGCATTTACGGGTTACGCATTAACAGGTCTCAGAATTCATTTTGCTCAACTCCAGTGTTGCCCAGCTCTAGGCCTAAGGCCTATAGCAATCCAAGTATTAAGTTTAGGACTGCAGGAATATACTGTTTGGCTAATGGAAGCCTACTGCTGAACATCACTGCTCTTTTGTGTAACATACAGATCTGACACGGTATACTCTACTATGCAATGATTGATTGCTCCATTACTAGTGCTTTTCAGCCTGAAAAGCCTTAAGGGTAAGGCCACACTAGGCGATAGCCTAGCGAGGCGATTTCGAGCGACAATAGAAAAAAGATCGCCGCGTGTGTTTTTACGCTCGCGATTCCCCATAGACGCCAGCGCAAAAGTTTCCCCAGCGATTGCGGATTAAAAGTCGCGGCGAAAAGTCGCCGCGAGTCAAATCGCTGCGCTATCGCCTAGTGTGGCCTTACCCTAAAGGAGGGTTTTACTTTTAGGTTAACGTATACTATGTTATAGAATGACCTTTTCTTAGCAAATTTGCACTTGGTCATTATTTTCTATTTTGTATAGTTTTTTTTTAATTATTTGCTTTCCTCTGCTTACTTTCTTCATCTTTCAAATGGGGATCACTGACCCCAGCAGCCATATAACTACTATTACTCTGGGAGGCTTCAATTTTATTGTTATTGTTACTTTGTACTTTGTATAATGTAGGCCCTCCTTTATTCATATTCTTGTCTCTCTTTTAAACCACTGCATGGTTGATATGTTAAACTGAGCCCTAGCAACCAGATAGCTGCTGAAATACCAACCTTAAGAGTTGCTGAACAAAAAAGCAAAATAATTGAAAAAAAAAACAAATATCGGAAAATGAAGACCAATAGCATATTGCCTCAGAATAGCTCTGTCTTCATCATACTAAAAGTTAAATCAAAGTCCAACAAACGCTTAAAAGAGATACTGACACCAGAAATTAAACTTTTTTTACATCTACCATAAAATTGACTTTGTATGCTACTTATAATTTTGCCATAAATTATTTGCCCAATGCTTTTTCCTTACCTATCTGACTCCCTGTGTTTATCTATGAGGGGCTGCCATATTTGTGCAGCAGGAGTCCTTTAGAATTAAACTTTAACTGAGATGGGACAGTCAGGTTGGCAAAACAGTCAGGTATAGGAACTTCAACTAACACTTACTTACAAAAGACCTTTCAGTGAAAAAAACATCAACATGACCTTTTAATGTAAATTCATATTTTAAAAAGTAGTTTTTTTAGTGATTGGTATCACTTAAAGTTAATATTTTTGGGCTTGAAATCACAAACCTGATACAGATGCAGCCAAATAATTCCGAGCCAATTCTCCAGACCTGCAGATCTCATCAGTGTAAGATACTGAAACATGGCTTTCGAGTTTGTAAAGCAGCGAAGCACAGAAACCAACTTTACATAAGCTTTACACTGCATGTCTTGCATCTTAAAGGACTCTTTGGATCCTTCTAGCCCTTCTTCCCCTAATCAAGATGGTTTCTCTGCTTCGCTGCAAGTTTCCATATATGGCTCTGAATTATTAGGCTATGTCTGTGCGATTAAAACAGTGGTTCTGTAAAAAAATAAAATAACAATTAAGATTAAAGAACTGACCCACTAGTATTTAAACCAATTGCTTTAAGACACTAGAAGACATGTTTATTAAAATATGAATTTTTGATTTATAAATGCGACAAAACACAGTTGTCACACTTCCTGTGGACTTCTATGGCATCTCAACAGGTAAGTTGTTTTTCTGCTTAATCAGGTGTTTCTAGTCTTTTTTTTTTTTCTAAATGTGATTTTCCTGCTCTTTATTTTAGGCAATTTCCTCCTCTTAGTGTGTGATAGTTGGCCAGGTTCAATGCCATGAGAAAATCTCATAATGTATGTCAGTTCCAGATTTCCCTATAGACCAGAAGGTATGTTTTTCTCATCAGATTGGATCTGGCCCTGGGATTGAATTCTTGGTAGAAGAAAGGTACAATACAGGTACAATAAAACAACCATAGTATGTGGTTCTAAATTCTAGAGAATTCTAAATGAGCAAAAAAGCCTGCGAGGCAGGTGTGACTGTTGTGTGTCTGTCTGCTATTTCAGTATTCAGTCACAAAGCTGACGACGTTAAATATTGAGGGTGACCCCCATGACCATGTTATTTCACAGCAGCAAAATTTGTATCTTCGTTAGTCATTTTGTGTTGTGAACATTTGTATCCTTTATGCCTTTAGCTGCTTTTTAGTCAGTAGAGCAAGTGTCTGGGTTTATAGGGGCATTTAATGCCATACCAACCCAGGAAGGTTTACCTGACTATAAAAGAGATGATGTCAGCTGTGTGCTGAAATGTTCATTGCTTGCATTTGATTGGCTGAGCCCTGAGGGAATATTTGATAATCAAATGTTTATTAGATGTATGGCTAAATTACCTTACCCAGTGTTTCTATGGTCTAGCAGAAGTACTACTGTAATACCCTAGAGAAAGGTATCAACTGAAAATACAAATGGCATAGAGGTATAGCAGCATAAATAACAATATAGTCACTTCATATAGGGGGTTATTTACTAAACTCTAAATGCAGAAAACCCGAAAAATTTGTGGTTTTTTAGTATAAAATCAGAATTTAAAAAAAACACAAATTTTTCTGAATTTATTATAACCCATGGACGGAAAAAGTCAGAATCCGAAAATCCAGCATGTCAGACCTGCCGATGTTGCATATAAGTCAATGGGAGAAGTCCCAAAGATTTTCTGATCTGCACCGGGTTTTCGGGCAATAATCAAAAGTTTTCCAGGTTTTCGGGCAAACAAAAAAAACAAAAAGTTTTAGGGTGGAAATTCTGGAAAATTCAGATTTTTTTCCACAAACAAAATTTTCGGGAAAGCGTATTAATAAATAAGCTGAAAAAAACAGTGCAGAGTTTTTTTCAGAAAATATTGAGATAAATTCAGCCTTTTATAAATAACCCCAATAGTGTAAGGAAGGATAAAAGGAAGCATGTTGAACATGTATAACAATATATTTTTCACCTGTGTGTCTTTATTGGGAGGAAACAATGATTTCACTGATATTTTGAGCGTGGCTGTTGGCAATCATTTCCTTTGTTCTGTTGCCCGAAACACCCTCAACGCTTCATCGACGCACCCATTTTTGTTGTCATTGCCAAGTGTGTTAACACACCCCTGATTTGAACATTACTGCATCTATTTGCATTTATATAGGTTGTTTTCTGTATATTTCGCCAACCGTCTGTGAGCCGTAGCGGTTTGGAAATGCGCTTGGAGAGGTCGCTCCCCTCCCCTCACCTGATTAATAGTTGACAGTGTTGGAAAGAGGAATGATATTTGTTGGCGGAACCACATCAGGGATGGGTAGTCTTGGAGGAGAGACGGGGGAGGTCACAGCAGAGTGAGCCCTATAATAATCATCATTCTTTCTCATATAGTGCTGGCTTCAAAGGTCCTTGTCACGGACACCTAGATAGTACTGGAATAATCAGCGATATTATGCAGTGCAGCTATGATTGACACACACCGCTCAGGAATTGTGGGATACTCAGTAACCCCAGGCAGTGTCATTTTAAAGAAAAACTAACAGTGGATATTATATCAGTTGACCGTCAGTCATGTCATTTTTCAGATTCCGGGATGCACTAAGTCATTTTTGCTTTGAAAATTGGTTATTGAAGAGTGTTTGCGTTACTCATCGCTGAAATCATGTTTCAGATTATGGACGGCAGGTGTACATATCACATGTACATGTCTCATGAAACACAGTTTCCAAAAAATCAGGTTAAAAAAGCGCGATTTTGAAAAATGATAGTAAAATGCATTTATGAAAACCCTAATATTTTACAAGGGTTTAGGATAAAACATATGATCAAGCTTTTCTCTTCAATGCATTAGTACACATTTTTATTAAGTCTTTTTATTTTAGCACACATCACAATTATCACTCTAAAAGTGATCATATTCCTTTAAGATGCAATTCATGATCATGTGCCAAGATAAAGTGCTATATATGCCATAACATGCTGGTTAAAAGGTGCAGGCAGATTGTATGGTTGCAGATCCTGATACTATAGGTATAGGATTCGTTATCTGGAAACCCATTATCCAGAAAGCTCTGAATTATGGAAAGGCCGTCTCCAATAGACTCTATTTTATCCAAATAATCAAAATGTTAAAAACTATTTCCTTTTTCTCTGTAATAATAAAGCAGTAACTTGTACTTGATCCAAACTAAGATATAATTAATTGCTATTGGAAGCAAAACCAGCTCATTGGGCTTATTTAATATTTACCTGATTTTCTAGTGGACTTAAGGTATGAAAATCCAAATTACAGAAAGAGACATTATCCAGAAAAGCCCAGGTCCAGAGCAGGTGTATTTTTTTTTAAAGTGGTACATTGCTTAGCTGTGGGGATGAGTCAATGTACCTGTGTTCCCAAGTATAGATATTTTCATGTATGGATGCTTGGTAGTATATATAGGGAGTAATGAACCCCCTTTTGTAAAAAAAAAAAAAAAATAAGGCTATTATAAATCAGCAAGGAATTCCTTGTACAAATGACTCCTAATATCCTCATATTTTACAACCAGTTTTACATACAAGTTTCAAGGAGCCATGGGAGATGCGACATCATTGAGATATCATTTACCGGTTATTTGAGGCTTCTGTTTGATATATACAGATTATTTTATGTCCAAGCAATGGAAAGTTTTGAGGCAGCTGCTATTGCCATACATGAGTCATTTAACATGCAGCATTCATTGATTTGGTCCTGAATAAATCTTTGTGGTTAACAGTATATTCATTGTGTCAACATTATTGTTTCATTTGTTAGTGTCATTTGTTCTGTATAAGTGTCATTTGTTCTGCCAGTATCAGAGTGCATGTGATTCATTAGAATTTAGTGCAGGTCCTTAGCTTTCCTACATCAGCCCGGTTTGTAATACAGAGCTCATTGTGGTAGGGAATCTGTCTAATTACATTTACACTGCTCCTTGTGGCACAACCAAACTGTGACAGGTACAGCTTGGATTCTGAGTGGCACATTCCTTCACAGAGAGATAAATCAAGATTTTTCGAGAAAGTACTTGCCCTGACACTGGGCAGTATGGCAGCTTCCACATATATAAAATATGTATATAATAAAATGAGGCCCCTCTGAGCAGGACAGCATATACTGTATCTACAGTAAGTATTTTCCCTTTTGCATCTTCGGCAGCCAGTCAGCCTGTTATAAATTAGAGAGGGATAAACAAATACAAACAGGTACTGGCAGGGATATTAAGTGGGATTTGTTACTGTAAATAGGTTCTTTTAAATAATTCACTGTGCAGCTAGTGCTCTATAAATATATTCAGCTGGCTTCACTTTTACTAGAGAGATATCTCCTGTACAGATTTACGACTTTTCTTTTGTAGTTCTTCTGCTGAGTTTGTCATTTTTTGAAGAACCGTTGAGAACTCTTGTTGTTATATATAATACAACTATAATTTATACTATAATACTATAATACACAGTACTCTTAAATATGTTATTAAATATACCTTTGTTATTGTTGCTTTTTGATGTCATCAGTTCTAATCAGAATTTAGTGATATAATTAGAGTTAATCGCTCCCCTTCATTCTTGTTGCAACCTAAGAATGTGCCTTGCCTGTCTTATCCTCGTTAGTTTTGACCCTGCTGGACTGTACCATTAATGTAAGGGAAGATGAGAAACTTTTATAATTTCGAAGAGGGTATAGATGGATAAAAACATTGCTGGGGGGTGTTGCTGCTGCTTGACCTTTGCTTTCCGTTTGTGAAATGGAAAATAGAGGTAATGGATCTATTATACAGAAACAGAACCCCTTAAAGGAGTGGTTTGCCTTTAAGTTTACTTTTACTAAGTTATAAAATAGCTAACTCTAAGCAACTTTTCAGTTGTTCTTTGCTTTTTCTCCAAATTCTTGTGTTATGCCAGTTATTAAAGGGGAAGACAGATCACAGTTTTATGGGGTATTTGGAAAAAACTGGGTTCAATGAGGTATAGTCGCAGTTTAGTTAATTGTTCACAAATGTTTATACATCTGGCTGGGGTGAGGGCAGACGATCTTAATACAAATATGGGACCTGTTATCCAGATTTCTCTGAACCTGGGGTTTTCCAGATAAGAGATCTATCTGTGATTTGAATTAAAAAAAAAAAATTAATCATTAAATAAACACAATATAATTGGTTTGCCCCATTAAGGGTTAATTATATCTTAGGATCACGTACAAGATACTGCTTTAATATTACAGAGAAAAAGGAAACTTTTCAAAATGTTAATTATTTGATTTAAACTGAGTCTATGGTAGATGGCCTTCCCGTAATTTGGAGCTTTCTGGATAACGAGTTTCCAGATAAGGGAAACCCTAACTGTATTAATTTCCATTACTGTATAACAGCATCAATGTTACAGTTATGTCTATTATATTATAATCACATTTGTGTTGATATGCTATATTTCCTACTGCTAGAAAAACGAATTCTTCTGCATTCCGCTGGTTAAAATTCCCCATGTGCCAGAGGCACCAGGATCTCCTTAATTTGCAATACATTTAGTAAAATGCAGTTCAGTAAAATGCTTATGTTGTGTGAACGCTGGCCTTGTCCGTTAGGCGTCCTGAGAATGTGAATGTAGGGAATTCATATTTCTGTTGCACCATTAATTCGGTCCTTAACCTCAACTGTTTTGTCCTTTTCTATAATGGTAGTGACTGCAGCACTTGGTATGTACGAGAAAAAAAAGCAAATGAAAGGATCACAAAGAACTATTTATGTACACAGTTTTAGTCTCGTATTCTCTCTGTTGGCAGATTTCCCTATAAATCATCTCTGTGTTTCACTACTTGGATTTCTTTATTTAAATGTGACTTTAAACACTATGTCATTCATTTAACATCAAAAGCAATGATATGGAAACCTAGCGGATTGTTTAACTGCTTGTGCTTCAACCCTTTCAGGCTCATTTGCAAATAGGCAAAGTGTGGATGCAAAATATGCAGTTTAAAAATAAGATGTGGTCAGGGCCGGCCTTAGGCCTATTGGACCAATTGGGCCCAATAGGGCCCCTCACCTCTGGGGGCCCCGCACCACAGGGCAGCACAGATAATATTTCCCTCAGCACATGATGCTGCCTGCCCCCAACTTTGAGAGTCCAGCCCATCCCCAAATCCATAGGTCCAGCCCACCCCCAACTCTGATAAGCCAGCCTATCCCCCAACTCCATAGTTCTAGCCTGCCCCCAACTCTCATAGGCCCAGCTTTCCTCCAACCTTGATAGTCCCTGCCTGCCCCCAATCCAACCAAGCCTGCTCCCAAGCTGAATCGGCCCAGCCTGCCCCAAACTAATTGGCCCAGTCCACTCTCCTATTTCCTCCCTCTCTCTCTCTTACCCTGTGTGCCCCTATTATGTGCCCCTATTTCATCCCTCTCACTCTCTTACCTTGTCTGCCCCTTTCCTTTCTATTTTGTGCCTGTATGCCCTTATTTTCCTAAATACTTGGTGTGTCAATAGCCAGCAACACTTTGTCTAGGGGCCCCGCCAACATGGTCCGAATTGGGCCCCACATTTGATATGATCAGCCCTGGATGTGGTTATATATGTGTGTGTGCCCACAATAACCATAAGAGGAGATAGTTTTGGTAAAGCTTTATGGAGGCACATAGTAATCCTTGATTTGCAGGTTGTATTTGTACTGTCTACAGGCCAAAGACATTCTTGTTTTTTAGTGAGATCAAGCTCAATAAAACTCTTCATTTTCAGTATTCCTAATGTATGAAACTGACATCTATGTTACTTTTGGTGAGAATGCTACTTAAAGGGAAACATTAGTTCACTGAATAAAGCTTACTTTTTTCCTATTGTTTTAATTAGGAAATGTTCATTTTTTTAAAATCTTGTACAGGTATGGGACCTGTTATCCAGAATGCTCGGGACCTGGGGTTTTCCGGATTCCGTTAGCCTTAAGTCTACTAGAAATTCATGTAAACATTAAATGAACCCAATAGGCTGGGTTTGCTTCCAATAAGGATTGATTATATCTTAGTTGGGATCAAGTACAAGCTACTGTTTTATTATTACAGTGAAAAAGGAAATAATTTTTAAAAATTTTGATTATTTGGATAAAATGGAGTCTATGGGAATTATTCCATAATTCTGAGCTTTCTGGATATCGGGTTTCTGGATAAGGGATCCAATACCTATACTCCAAATCTGAAATTGAAAAGCCACAATCTATTTTTCGATTTGCATTAACACAATAGAAATCAGCAGTCCTCAGATATAGTCTCTGTACAAACAATCCCCATCCCTTCCCCTAGATGCAGCCTTTGTTAGACTGTGAGATAAGGAGTAGCTCCTTCTAGAAAGGGTCTCTTAGTGAACTGCTGATTTGTTTTGATTGTGCTGGTATGAACTTGTAGAATGTGACTTAAAATGTCACATTTTGCCCTGTTTTAGCACAAGCCTAATTAAAAATACCCCCCCCCCCCGGGGAAATGCCCCACACTTTGTACTTACCCCTCAGAGTTGCACGCATCCATCTTCCACCTCCTCTGTAAGCTGACAGGGAGATCTGTATTTTCTGCGCATGCGCAGTTGGAGCAGTTTGCTGGTCTGCGACGACTGTGCATGGGCGAATTACACCGAAGTAACACGGAGAAAGAAAGGCTGTATTTACTTGGGGTGCCAAAAGTAAGACACCTCCAAGTGACTCTATATACTAACCTCACACTTTGGGCCGGTGCTCCTATCAGGGAAAAACTGCACCGGCCCAGGGTCCAGCGAGCACCACGGATCGGTCAGCTTCCGGCTTCTTCTTTCTTAGCACGGGTGCACATGCACAGTAGTGTGAAAAGCTGAACTTTAACAAAGAGGTTTGCTATTTCGTTCTGATGTGCATGTGTCTGAGCCGGGAAATTTGAAGAAAGAAGAAGGAAGCTGATCTCTCTGTGGTGCTCGCTTTAATTACCCCCAGACCGGTGCAGTTTTCACCAGATAGGAGCCCGGGGTGTGAGGTAAGTATATACAATCACTTTGGGTTCCCTAACTTTTGGCACCCCAAGTAAAGAGGCCTTTCCTTCTCCTTTAAGGCAAGTGACCCTGTTTTGAACTAAGAATATGAGCTAGGAGTGGCTGGACAATACAAGTGTTATGTGGCAACGGCTGATATCAAGCCTTTATCTTATCTGCAATGGAATAAAGTCAACACCATAAATGCTGATAGCAATATTATCCACAAATTGCACTTTTGGAAAGAAGAATGTTTACTTTCTCCCAGAGAAGAAGCAGAATATTATTCTAGGTGGTTCTACCGAAACATAGTACACTTGTAAGGCTGCAGCATTTTGCTACGAAAGTCACCTGCTGTCAGGTGTTTGCTTTGACAAATCAACACTAAAATTTAGCAGCAAACGCAGGATAGTGATAGACAGCAACAGCAAATGGAAAAATCATAAGCAAAAGTCTCTGATTAAAGTTATAATTGCAAGACCTTGCTGTACATTATTGGTGTTACAAAATCAGGCAGTTTTCAAATGGCTGTCGGATTCATTAAGCATAAAAAAATTAACATAAAGCTGTATAAAAAATCCTTTTCAAATGAATGACACCCAAATTCTTTTATAAGTAAAACATTCATACCTGTATTCCAAACCCTCAGCTGTCAATCATATATTGCCCATCCTGACTCAATGCCTCAGGGTTGGGAATTCCAAGACTGAAGGAAACACGATTTGAATCATACATATAGTGCAAGTAGAGTTTATTTTGCTTCTCTAACATGAGAAACATGGATTTGGAATCATTTCATTGTCTGAGAGGACCCCTCTAAGTAATAGTCTAATATAGGTGCGATCAGACAAAAGTGTCATTTTTAGTGATGGGCTAATTTGGGGCGTTTTGCTGAAAAATTAGCGAAATTTGCTAAACGGTGAAGAATTTATTCGCCGGGAATTTGCTGCGAATTCGCGCCTGGTGAATAAATTCGGCCCTCACTAGTCATTTTAAGTAAAAAACTGATTTTTCTGAGTCACAGATGATCCCAAGATGTGTGACATCCTCACAAATGCAGCAGAGGGCCCAGTGATTGCTCTATTGGATCATGTATATCCAGTTGTTGGAAATAATAAGAGACTGGGACTGGGACCTCATTATTCTTGTGTTCCCTAGCACTTTTATATTTATAGTTAGAAATAGCTGATATTATACTGTTATCAGATACAGTGGCGGAACCACCAGGGGAGCAGGGGGTGCGAGCGGGACAGGGCCCGCACCCCCTCAGGGCCCCCTGGCAGCCAAATGCGGCCGTACGGAGGGGGGTGGGGCCCAGCTGCGCGTCACGCACCAGGGCCCGCCCACCTCTAGGCTTCTGATCAGATATTACATATATAAATGATGTTTGCTTTAGTTTTTAGCATGGTGAATCCTATTTGTACAAGGCAAGGGGGTAAAATAGGAGACTAAGGGAAAGTTGCCTGGCCCTTTTTATTAAAGCAACAATGACAAGTCAGTACTACATTTCTAACGAATGCAGGACTGACATCTTAGTACTCACATTTGTGGAAATTGCATTCAGTTTTGTCAAAATTGCAGTAGTTTTGAAGCTGGAGCAGCTGCAAAATACAGACCATGAAAAGCTGGGTCATTATTTTCTTTGGGAGCACACAACTGCCTAAAATGATCCACGAAGTCTGGGGACTTAAAGGCAATGGTGAAAGCTCTTCTACACAAAGAGGAAAATGCTTTGTAGAGTATTTTCATTTCACTACTAAGCATTAATTACTAAAGTCATTTTATAAATAAAGCAAATTACAAATGTCAAATCCATTGTAGCAAATACAAAAAAAAAGTAAACTGCTTAATCAGAGCCTCATCAATAGACCCCTATAGGTCTAATGATTTCTTTATTTGCACAGCATTATTAAACTTGCATAATGCATAGCATAATGAAGCCATTTATGAGGATAACTATCTATGTACTCACAGAGTGAACACTATATTATGATGGTAAGTATCTAGGTAATGATCACGAGCATGCCCTAATGTATAATTATTCTCCGTTATACACCAGTAATGGGAATAAAAAGATGGAAAAACATAGCAGAGAAAGAAAACACAGATAATGGCCAGTGCTAGTACACAGTATGCCTAAATATATATGAAGGTGCACATGCCCTATACAGTGGAGCTGGCCTCTGCTGTGTATTAGAAGCTACATATTCGGTCTGGCTATTGGGGATGAATATACATACAGAGACTCACAGAAAGGAGCGTTGTATTAACCTACTAACCTAAACCTTCTGTTTAAATTGTTATTATAATGTATATAGTATGCATTTTAAGGGGCAGTTCACCTTTAACTTAAATTTTAGAATGTTTGCCTTGGTTTGTGTCTGAGGTCTCATCATTAATGTTCCTGGCCTTTTATTTTCTTTGCTGTCTTTGTAGCTAATGGAGAAAAGGCTCATTAGGTGTCTTTGGGTGTAGGTGCACCATTAGGCCCAGTTGTGCAGACTTCCATGATCCAGGATTCTGAGGCTTTATCCTAGGGAGGGCACAGTGGGGTTCTGGCACAAGGAAGCACAGCTGAGTGACTGCAGCAGCACTTTCCAGAGGTTAATTCACATGCTGAGCACGAATCCAGGACGCTTAGAAAATGCCACGAATAATGTCACAACAGTTTCAATTAGTTTATTTACTTTGCTGTGTTGAAAACAAAAGCATCCTGTTGGTTATTTATTTATTTTTTAATTCAATTTGTTGATGTTCAGTTGCTTCACTCAGAGAAAAAGAAGCTCATTTTATCTGCAATGGTCGGTTGAGGCTGTCGGTTAAAGGAACAGAGATACAGAAATGTGCTGAGTTGTAGAAAAGGGCATGAAACAAATACATCCATTGAAATGCAGTCTTTAGATGTGCCTGACAACATGTGAAGTAGTACAGTTTGGCAAAAAAACTGAAAAAGATACTTTTTGTGATGGTGCCTCGCATTTGTTTTATTGGTTTTACCACTTGTAGCAAAATAACAGCAGTAAAATGTAAAAAGTCTTTATTAGGAAATGTATAGCACCACATGTTTCATTCCAGATGGGCACTTACATAACCTATGAGAAAGTGCACATTTGGCACGAAAAGTGTTAGGCTATACATTTCCCAATTTCCCAATAAACATTTTACATTTTTTTATTTTTTTGCTACTACATTCATTGTTAACAGATCTCTATACTTTAGTGATTTTTTCCAGTTTTGGGTATTCATGCTTATTTCTTAGAGCAGATATACACGCCATTTTTTTTGTTGATTTAAAATAATAGCATTACTGCTTATTGAATATATTCTTAATACGCATGAATACAGCAACTCACAAGACACATGGCAACACCAGCTTCATGCTTTATGCAACAATCCTTTTTTTCTGACAGAGCTGCCCAAATCTTTGTTATCGCCTTAGCCTAGAAATTACATTGACTTTAAGTACTATTTTTACTGGCTTGGCAACCTTTAATGTAGAAGGCCCAAACTTACAGAGCAGGCAATTGCTGCTAATTTCCCCTGTCTTTCTAAAAAAAAAAACAATGCTTAGAAATGCTTCAAACATGTGGGGTTAGAAATAATAAATAATACTCTCCAAACATTTTAGGTGACATTTATAAGTGTGAAATAGTGCTTTAGTAATAACTTTCTTAAGGTTATGCTTGCTCTATAATATAAAAAAATATATTTGAAAATAGTATCATATATTGTGAATTTAGGTCTTAATTCAGCTTAAAGCAAAGAGAGACTAGTTGATCAGACATTCCAACCTTACATCGACTTAACAATAAAGCCCAAGTTAATTACTTAAACTGTACTCTACTGGGCATATTTATTAAGGATCAAATGGCAATTTGTAATTTTTTTTGGTGGGCAAAACTCAGAAATTCGATTTTTAATTCACTTACTCAAACATGAATTTAAGGGGAAGGTTTATCAAAGGTCGAAGTGAAAATTTGAATTTAAAAAATTCGAATTTCAAGCTAATTTTTGTGTACTTCGACTAGGGAATAGTTCAAATTCAATTCAAATAGGAAAAAAATTAGAAAATTAGAATTTCTTTAAAAATCCAGCTGCGACCATTTGCCATCTACAACCTGCCAAATTGATGTTTTGGCTTATGAGGAACCCCGTAGAACCTATTTTGAGTCAATTGGTGGAAAAATCAAAGGTTTTCTTTGGAAACACTTTGAATAGAATTCGATCTAATGCGCTATTACTTCGATTCATATGATTACAATTCAATCAAAAAGGGCCTATTTGATCCAAAAAAAAACGTAATTTTTTTTTAATAAATTTCGTTGGTCTTTTTTAATTTGAATTTACAAGTTTTAAAAATTCGAAATTCGACCCTTGATAAATCTGCCCCTAAATGTTAGATTTATCACCGCTCGACCCTGGCAACAGTTCTAATTCGAATATTCGCCACCTTAAACCTTACAAGTCAATGGCAGAGGTCAGTTGAACCATTTGAATATGTAAATTGCCTTCCTGACATTCAAGTTTTTTTTTCAGAGGAAAACACGATTCGAATTTTCGGGTCATTCGTACTCAATCGAATATTAGACGTTCAAGTTTTTTCATAAATAACCTCCCATTCGAATTGTGAGTAAATCTGAATTTATAACAGTTAAAAAAATTCACATAACTTCAAAATTCGACCTTTGATAAATCTGCCCATAAATGTTTTCTACTACTTTTACCAGCAAAATAATAGGATCACCTTTCAATTTTGACCTCATGTTGCTTTTATACCATCTAGATTTTTAAATGGCCATTTTAAACTATATTAATTAAGTGTAATTGGCAAAATTCAAGATACTTTCACCCTTTCTCTGCCAACTGTTTACTTTGTCAACAAGGAAGGTAACAGCTTGCTGATTATGAAGATATTTTTCTAAGTTTAAGGTTACACTGTGGTAAAAGCGCATTGCCAAGTAATGCACTTTTCCTGAAGTGACCTTAAGCATGAAAATGCCAGGCTCAGAAAGGGATTTGATGCATCCGTACTATTTATTATTTGCAAGATAATCATAAGGTTCTCTTCTTTCGATTCTTAAGATACAGTCAAGTTTTTACATGGCAGTGATAACAGATAAAATCTATAAAGCCTGCCATAGACGTGCAGATTTTATTGTCATCTACTACATGTTCATGGGAATCTACTGACCTACAACTAAGCATTCAGATTAAGGGGGTTATTTATCAAAGGTTGAATGTTAGAGGTTTATTTTTTTATACCTTTAATGAACTCAAATGAACTCACAACTCGAATGGTCCCTTAAAAACACTAGATTCGGCGCGTTCATTTTGCGAATCTCGACAACTCGAATTAATTGAATTTTCAGTGAAGAAAAATGCTAATCGCTTGAATTGATCAAGTTTTCGGGTAAAATCGAACTCGAACATCATAAAGGCTATTAACATCTTCTGCCACTGATTCCTACATGACCTTGACAGGTTTTAGATGGTGTTTTTTTAAGATTTGAGCTATTTTCAGTGTATAATAAATCTCGAAAAAGCCAAGTTTTTTCAAAAAAATTCTAGTTTTTATTTTAAACACAAAAATGTGAGGTTTCACAAAAAAAAATAACTTTGAAAACTCACATTTTCGTGGAAAACACAACTTGAACCTTAATAAATAACCCCAGTAAATAAAGTAGTAAAAAGAACAAATCAGACAATGTTCTGGCCATGAACTGACAACAGCAATTGTACGAAAGTTATGTCCGACAAATAGTAGTGACAATCACCCACTGATATTGTCAGATGAGCAATAACTGCAGAGATATTGTTACCCGACAGAAATCTAGCTCTGACCTTGGTTTGGAAAGCAAACAGATATAAAAAAACACCCTTAAGACTGTTCAATGTATTTGGGGACCACAGTTGAATATATTGGTGACCCTTATATCTACCTTTCCCCATTACATTTTTATTGCCATTGGGTAGCAGCTTAGAGTGTTAATGCCTTTCTGTGAAAGGGATGTTTCACTTTCCCCGCTGCCTGTAGTAATCTTACAGTCGAAGGCTTCTGTCGAGCATTCTGATTTGCTGTTTTGCAAATTGTATCGATTCCTCGAAATGCCCTATAAGCGGAGCCTCGTGTCCCTAAAGAAAACATTCTTCAGCCGCCAGCATTATCCTTACAGACAAGGAGCACTTTCAATTTGGATTCCAAGCCTGATAGTAGAGAATTCAGTGTTGGTTGCTAAAACAGATACAGGGTAAACATTTCACTGAAGAAAGGGATCTATTACCTGAATTGCGACCAGGTTGCTCTAGCTAATCGTTCATTAAAGGTATCATTGTCCCTGTCTTATAGTAAATTATATTTTAAATGGTTTTATCTGTTTGTTGATGCAAGTGTTAGCGATGCCTTTTATGCAGACACATGCAAATGCGGTTATATACACTGAAGAACAAATAGGTGCGAACAGATGCACCCTAATACATATCAACACTCATATATACAAGTAGGGGTACTTTCCACCACTAATGCATAACAAACTCAGAAATACACAAAAAGGGTTCCACACTCACTATTTTTATCCTAGTTATCCTACTTTTATTTGGGTACATAGTGGCACATAAAATTTACCTATTTTTGTTATAAAAAAACGAAGCCATAAAAATGAATATGGCTAAAAATGCGATGTTTTATATAATGAACTAATTGTACCAACCTAAAGTTTCAGCTTGTCAATAGCAGCAATGATCAAGGACTTCAAACTTGTCACAGGGGGTCACCATCTTGGAAAGTGTCTGCGACACTCACATGCTCAGTGGGCTCTGAGCAGCTGTTGAGAAGCTAAGCTTAGGGGTCGTCACTAATTATCCAACAGAAGAGGTTGGTCTGTAATAGAAGCTGATACTACAAGATCATTAAATTCTGATGCTATTTGTGCTGGTTTCTGTGTTGCCATGTAGTAATTATTTGTATTATTTACCAATTAGCTTTATATTGTGACATTTATATTATATATATTTAGGGGCAGATTTATCAAGGGTCGACTTTCGAAGTACAAAAAACTTTGAATATCAGCTTACATACCATTAATGAAACTTTAAACTTCAATAACAGAAAAATGGTCACAAATAGAAATTATAAATCAATTGAAAACAGTCTTTGTTTCTGATGAACAGTCTGAAAACAACAAAAAAAAAAGCTCTGGAAGGTGAACAACTTCTTTAATATTGAGAAGCATGTTGCTACATTAACTTATTTTGCACAACTTCTTAAAAGCAGCGTGCTGCAATAGGGTTGAGGTGAGCATGTCTATTGGGAATCACTGGTCTGGCACCTGACTTCTTCTATGTCTGTATTGGACAAACTACATTAGAAAATAACTAGCAAGCCTACAAAACAGGGGTTCTTGTACATTTTGATGCCTGAAGCGGCAGATGCGAATGCCGCCCCTTCACCAAATCACATTCCATTCTGCCTTTCTAGCTAAATGCTAATTGGTTGTATTGGGGTATTGGCTAGTACAGAATTTGCCTTTGTTGTTTCATTACCTTGTATGATCTATACATTTTATAACACTGGGAGTAGCTAATGTTGGCTTATCAGGTAATAATTGTATATTGCACAAGTCAGGATCATTATCATGTTATTAAACAGGGTGGATCAGTTTAACCAGTTCTGCTCTTACTGTTCTAATGCAGTTATTTCTGCCCCGCTCGTTGGCCTTACTTAAGTTCATCTCTGGGAGAGAGCCAACATGGTCTCCTTCAGTATTTATCTTTGTCATTACATGGTGGAAAAATCACATGGAGAGATTTTAAAAGCAACATTGAGGAAAATGGAAAATAAAATTTGCTGGCACAAATCGATAAAACGTACAAACTGAGCTCAAACTGTGCTGTCCAATTTTCTTCCAGTTGTTTTTGTTTTCCATAGCTAAGCTAATTGCTGCTGTTTCATATCTGTATGGAAAATATTGCATCTATTATGAAAATAATGTTAATGCCTTGGGTTTTAAAAAGCATTACAATAATGCCCTAAATCTCAGCAGAGACATATGTGTATTTGAAAGTCCCATTCTGTGTCATTTCCATCCTGCGTCTGTGAGTGTCAGCATATCACAGTCACACATTCCCCAGCCCTTCTGTCTCAGCACTTACGTGACACACATATTATGCAGAGATGGATCGCATATGGTATGGTCCAGTTTTCATGAACAAAAATGACATTGGTGTATTAGCACATATGGCAACTTATTTATGAGATGAAATGCTTCCATATTTCCGTGCTTGATGAGTGCGGGGAGTTACTAGGCTAGTGAAGCTGTTCAGTGAAGCCTCCTGTAAACGGCTGCACAGATCTATCACCAAATTTCATTTCATAACAAGAAAGGAGATAAAATGATTTATTTGAATATTGTCACGTGCTTGCAACCTTTTGTTTACAACATTTCCTTTCTCTGTGCATGTCCCTTTCATCGGTTCCAATAATGTGTTGATTTTATGAAATACAATTGTATAAACCTATGTTTGCAAAAATAGGGAAAATAATTGTCATCTCACAAGTACAGACTATGAGTCTATACTGCCTATTAGTGTAGTAACTCTTTTGGCTCATTTAGAATCATTAATCTCCCAGCAGCAGTATGCAGTAGACCAGGGAGCAGTAGAACCATGTTCACTTACTCTTTGCTTAGGGGTGGTAGTTCGACAAGCAAGGAAGATGTTTTCTGGACTGCTAAAAAATATGTATCTCCATCTCTGTGCAGCACATATGTATGTGCATCTTGGTAGAGAACAGAAGAATAGAAAACTGAAGAAATGAGTTTGAAACCTAAATACTGAACTAAAATGGCAAGTGGTAAGTGAAACTAAACCTACATATATATGTACTACATACGTAACTAAAGCCTATACACTGCTTCCATGCAAAGGTATTCTGACTCTTCTCCAATTCTATAATTTTACTGAGTAATACCGGTACATCCTACAGTGAAATGTTGTGCTCTTTGTTATTATAGGAAAATGGTACAAAAATAATGTTCACGTTTGGGCATTGTTGATTCAGTTACCAGGAAGCAGATGCTAAATAAAATTACCTACATGCTGCCTACAAAAGATCATTCCTCCAAAAACTGGAATGACTTCCCCCCCATCTTCTTTTTGTGTATTTTGCTCTGTACTAACCAGTATTTCTTTCCATTCCCTCTCCCCAAGTTTGAAATGCACAGGTTTCTGTCTTTACCTATAGTAAGCTCATGTCTCTTATATAGCTCCTACTAGTTTGCTTTGTCTGCAGAATGATGAGCCCAAGCTATAAAAGGTGCATAGTAATCAGGAAACATGGGAGAGTGATCAGAACTATTATCTTGACCTTGTAATGTGGGCTGGGCTGGCTGTAAGTAACATTTTAGAGTCAGTCTTAACATATGTAGACAACTATGTGAACAGTGCATTACCTTTTTTCCTTTGGTATGAAAAACTTGCGTTAGTTAGCCATGGCTCTTATTGCCTTGTGATTAGGTCGAACTGGGCTGGCGGTAAAACCTTGGTAGGGCCTCGCTGACCCAGACCCACTCCTCTTCCGGAATCATGTGTGCTGCCCCCTGAGAAAAGAAAGTAAGGTATGTGCTGATGAGGGGCAGAGAGGGGGAGTTGTGGCTTGTGGTTTGGGGGGGTTGCAGCTGGAGCAGTGTGCCCTGGGGTTGTGGCTGGGGTGTAAGGCTAGGGGGTTGCGGCTGGGGCAGGGAGCCTGGGAATACAACCCTGATTGTGATTGAAGGTATTTGAGGTTTGGAGTACATTATTATTATTAATTATACTGTATTTATGGATCAGTTTTTTTAAAAAAAATATTCCCTTTTTTCTAAATCACCAAAATAGTCTGCTGTGTCTTACTATTAGGGATGCACTGAATCCAGGATCCGGTTCGGGATTCGGCCAGGATTCTGCTTTTTTCAGCAGGATTCGGATTCGGCTGAATCCTTGTGCATGGCCGAACTGAATCTGAATCCTAATTTGCATATGTAAATTAGGTGTGGGAAGGGAAATCACGTGACTTTTTGCCACAAAACAAGTAAGTAAAAAACATTTTTCCCTACCTTTTCTGTTAGCGCCACTAATTTGCATATGCAAATTCGGATTCGGTTCGGTATTCGGCCAAATCTTTCATGAAGGATTCGTGGATTCGGCCGAATCCCAAAAAGTGAATTTGGCGCATCACTTGTTACTAAGTGTATATGATCTGCATCTGATTAACCCTGGCAGGGTGTGAAACTGTCAGACATCTTTGCTGTACATCCCAAATAAACATCTTAACGATGCACACTCTACATGGTTTTATCCCCCCTTTGCCTTTGCCCCATTGGACACATTCTAAACAAGATGCAAATTACAGTAGCATTTGGTCCCTACAGGCTCATCGCTGTGGAGCCAAGCACACGATGTATAGGTTAGTTGCATTCCCCACTTGGATTTTCTGAGAATTAGAAGCCTCTTGCAGGATTTTATTATTCCAAGTACTTTATGGGCAAGGAAGAAAAACAAATGCATAAGCCTGTAATTACACCATGCTCCTGCAGATTCATGCAGTGTCCTTGCCTGCTAATTGGAGAGGCTCTGCTTAATGTAATGTAATATTTAACATCACAAGAAAGAAAAATCCACTATATCCATTGAGTCCAAACCCACACTGATAAATCTGTCATCTTATATTAGACAGGCTGAGGGATGGGGGTACACTGGTCAGTAGGGATACAATTCTGATATCGGATCTGAAAGTGCTTTCCCAATAATGGCAGAAGATGTGGGGTTAACTATGCAGAATGGCAGCAGGGGGCCTGCTTCTGACAAGACAAGATCACAGGAGAATATAGGTAGCATTTCGGGTGTTTTTGATGTAAGACACTCCCTTCCAAGTCTCTTTACTCAAATTAACTCATAGCCAAAATGCAAATTGATCCAGTGCATTAAAGGAGAACTAAACCCTAAAAATGAGTATGGCTAAAATGCCATATTTTATATACTGAACTTATTTCACCAGCCTAAAGTTTCTTCTTCTCAATAGCAGCAATGATCCAGGACTTCACACTTGTCATAGGGGGTCACCATCTTGGAAAGTGTCTGTGACGCTCACATGCTCAGTGGGCTCTGAGCAGCTGTTGAGAAGCTAAGCTTAGGGGTCGTCTAAATTATCCAGCAGAAAATGATGTTTCTCTGTAATATAAGCTGATGCTACAGGGCTGATTATTAAATTCTGATGCTAATTGCACTGGTTTCTGTGCTGCCATGTAGTGATTATCTGTATTAATTACTTATCAGCCTTATATTGTGACATTTCTATTCTATGTGTACTGTATATTGTGAGTGGGTCCCTAAGCTCAGCAAGTGACAGCAGCTCAGAACATGTGCAGTGAATCAGCAGAAAAGAAGATGGGGAGCTACTGGGGCATTTTTGGAGACACAGATCTTTACTGCTAAAGGGCTGTGGTTGCCTTGGGCTGATACAGAAGCACAAAACATCATGTACAACAGTTCTGGCTACTTCTTTAGTTAGGCTTTAGTTCTCCTTTAAAAATTATAGTAATAGTCACAATTATATACTGTATTGTAGAAGGAGGCTTTCCTTACATGATATAGAACATGTTATTGAATATAATTTTTTTTCAGAAACTTACCTTTTCCCATCTCCTCACTAGAGATTAAATAGCATGGTGGTGTGGCAAGTATAACACACCAGACGAATGAAAAGAGTACAGTACATGCCAAAGTTCCTTTGTGCAGCTTCTGTTGAATGTGATATAACTGCTATCATGTACTCTGTAGGGCATCGTTATTCTAAGTGCCCTTCTTGATCTCAAATTTAAGAGAAAATTATGCAAATCTTCCAGCAACCATGAGAACTGTATGAGTAATGGTGTAGTAGAACTTGTGTCTCTGTGATTATACTATGAGAGCTGGTAAATTGGAAAGCAGAAGATGACAAAGGAGGTTGGGACACTTACTAATGCGTGTCAGCTTCAAGGGTACAACCCAGAGCCAATTTTACGTTACCTACAGCCCCAAGAAATTTGATGTAACAAATCTCAAGCAGGTAAACTTAAATATAATAAGGCAGGCAATATATAAATGGTCTATGTCTACTGATGTAGAAATGAGGTCCAACTAAACTATGGACCAACATATCAGCATTTTATTTGAAAGAACATTTAGAAATTGAAATCCTAGTTGCCAAAATTAAAATACTAAACTGTGAAGATGTTATTGTTTATAAAGTAATTGCTACAAAGTTTGGGCTATTTTGCAAAACATCCAGTGACTTTGCCCTTTTCTTTCTCATTATTTCTACTTCTACTAATAGAATATATTTGCTGCACTGTACTGTAGAACCAGGCTATTTTTTATTGATTGGCTGTAAATCAGCACGTTCCTTAGTGTAAAGAAAGTAAGAAATATATATGTAGAGTTTTACTTTCCAGATTACCCATAAAGTGGTAGTGTCTTCAAATGACCCCTTAATTGATAGGCCAATACAAGGCCAAGCTGTGCTGAATTCTCATTATGTAACACGCTCCATGCCAAAAGTCTTTTAATTATAATTACAGGTACAACAGCTGATTAATAATGCACTCCCATGAAGGATTAGCCCAAGGAAGCTGTATTGAGGGTAATTGGTAGTAATAGAATGGATATTTACATTAATTAACTATGTTAAATCATTTTGGGGTTTTTTTTAAATTTTTTGTATCCAAAGCCAGTCTCCTCCAGGATCAGAGCTTCTCATATCCGCTATGCACTATAAGCATCTTGAGTGTGTGATTGACAAGCAATCTGGCCTATCCATAGGACCATATGGTTTTCCTCCCTTAATTAGCCTGGTCCTTACTGCGCTGGTGGGAGAACAGATGCAAGGAAAGCAAATTACCTTCATCTTGCCTGAAATAAAAATGGCACTCTTTATGATCAGGTTTCAGGACTGATTAAAAGAATCCTTAACCCATCTAGCAAAGGACTTGGCAGTAGAGCAGTGCAGTAGTTCTATTGTCTCAGGTTTTCTGCTTTTAACAGTTAGTTGCAATGCTTTTTGTGAAGGTGCTTCTTTCCCAAATTACATTTTAACCTTGAACAGATCAAATGGGAGCCAATCCTTGGTCAAAAGACTCCCCGGGGACATACTTACCCATTTAGTTTAGAAGTATGATTGAAATCAGCTAACCTGGCCCACTGTACCTAGCTATGTATAGAGAACATACATCTGTGTGTTTTATTAGTGTGTTTTAAGTTGCAATAATGGCATAATTAATAATGTTAAATCAACGTGTATTAGAAAGCTGCTAAGAATTACATTTCTTACCTTCTATTGTTAAATTTTTGGTGGACATCCCCTTTTACTAAAAAGCAGTTTGGCCCCTTGAGTTTATTTGCCCTTGTATAGCCAGATATCAGTTGGGCAGGTTTGAAACTCCCATTGGACGAGGGGCGTATCAGCACATTGATGCATTCCCTGTCCGACAGATTTCTGGAGGGTTCTCCCATTTTGATCCAGACAAAACGGTTTTTGGAAGGGCTGCCTGGGTCAAAACTACCTGCCCGGTTATTCAAATTATGAAAACTGGACAGGATTATCTGAAATTGAAGTGATGATTGACCAATCGCCGATAGCCACATCATGGCCCTGCCCCTAGGACGGCAACGTCCGCTCCCACTACATCACAGACCTGCTCTTGATGTCATCGCCCCCCCCCCCCGTCCGGAGTCAGCGATACCAAAATGTGGCAAAAGTGTACCAGAGGTGAGAAAGGCTTTTTGTTCTGTTGTAGGTTAGATTGCCTATGTAGTCATAAAGACATGGCTAGTAGCAGGTAAGTGATAAACATGACAACTAAGTCTCATTGGGGGATCTGATTTTGAGCAGCCTGTGGAATAATTACAGGTAGACTATTTGGTTAAATAGACAAAATAAACAGCAATCAGGAGCCTTTCTCTCTCTCTCTCTCTCTCTCTCTCTCTCTCTCTCTCTCTCTCTCTCTCTCTCTCTCTTTCTCCTCACTGTAAATCAAGTTGTCCATTCACCTGGATAATCAGGGTGAAGCTGTATTTCTCAGATTAACCTCCTTTCCCCTAGTGTTTCATTATTTTTCTTTATTCCTCTCACTGAGTTTCTTTTTTTCATCTGCCTTGAACTGCAGCCACAAAGGTTTATTAACCTGTTTATTTCTTCAGAAGGTTCTGCTTCGTGCAACATGTTTCGAGGTAGGAAATGGTTACATGGCAGAGCGCAAGCATAATAGACCCAAAAGATGCAAATGCTTCCCTAGATACTGCAAAATTAGTTAATCACCGCACACTACAGTGGAGCGAAAGCTGCCATAATTAAAGAAGCTGTTTTGCATGCAGCGCAACATAATACTGATAGATTTTCCGTGATCAGATTGGATAAGGGCTCCCACATTACTGATATCCTTTGCACCTCTATTGCTAAGTAAATATCTTGACCTTCTTAAGATGCGCTACCACTCTAGAGATTGCGTGTTTGTAATTTCCAAGATTTTGGCGAATTTGCAAAAAATGTATTCTAATGCAGTCATTAGAGGTGCTGGCTTTTGTTGACTGATGAGAAATAAATGATTAGGCTTTTAGCATGCTCTCTGTGGGAAGGGCTTTACAGGGCTAATACACATTCTGTGCTGATGATGATGCTGAAAGTGCGTCGCTGGCTGCATATTAGAATGTGCCTGATTGCGAAAATAGAAAAGAATTCTTTAGGGCTTGTGTACCAGTAATTGCCAAAAGCACAAAGAAGCGGTTGTCGAACTGCTCTTTCTTCTTTAGTCATGGTTGCTTAGTACCAAGGTTGCTATTGCGTTCATAGTTTCAAGATTATCTAGGGCATTTATTCACCCCAAATCTTACCCTACATGGCCTTGGAGCTGAGCGTTTCATGGATCTAGGAAAGCCATCAGGCATTTAACTTGCCCTAAGTGGCCTCTTGGCTGAGCTTCCCTGCATCTGCTCCAGGATCTAGGCTTGGAAACCTCTGGCACAGAGTAACCCTGGCCACACAATGATTATAAACAGGGTCAGGGGGTCCAGGGCCTACCGGAGCTGCAACCTCAGGGGGCCCTCCAAGCAGTTCTGACCAAGTGTCTCCCAATTAACTGTAACATTCATGTCAAAGGTGGTTTGAGGGATTCATCCAGTAGCCCACCAGAACCCTCTGTTGGGTCACTCGAGTATCATCTCTTCTGCCTTGGAAAAAAAGCTAAAGGAATAAAAGAAAAGCAAATGGCAAATTTGCATGCAAACTTCATCTGCACTTAAACAATTAATTTCCTTCTTTGCAATGACCCAGCAGTGCTCAATGCACATAAATACTTGTCTATCAGCTTTCAGCACCTAAGGCATGGAATATTAAAATGATTCCTCCGTTTAACTAGCTGAGGAGATGCTCTGTGGATTAGTTATGCATGAGGTGCCACCACTAACCCCTGGAAATCTCAAAATAATAAGTTTCACTCCTACTGCAGGATTGGCATCCTCTTAAGAAACGTTTGATAAGATTTAATTATTACTGCCAGGCTCCTGAAGAGGAGGTTTTGTTTCCACTCTTTTGTATTTATCTCACCCTCCTTTTTGCAGCTAATAAGTGAGAATTTGCTTCACAGACACTTTATCTTCCAGAAACTGTTGGGAACAAAGTCAGAGAAGAAAAGTGTCACGCCTGAAGTCTGGGCTCATTTTGCAGCACTGACAGGTTTCGAAATAAAGCTTGAACCATATATATATATATCAGGGATCCCAAACCTTTTGAACCTGTGAGCAACATTCAGATGTAAAAGTAGTTGGGGAGCAACACTAGCATGAAAAATGTTCTTGGGGTGCCAAATAAGTGTTGTGATTGGCCATTTGGTAGCCCCTATGTGGATTGTCAACCTCCATTGGTGCTCTGTTTGGCAGTACATCCACTTTTAACTGAAAGAAAGGAGAGCACTCAAACGCAGATTAACTGCTTGTGATTATTTATTATTCATGCTGCTTTACACAACATTTCGTGCAAGTGTTGCCCTTTCTCAAGTGTAAAAATACAGGTACACAGTGAACCTTTTAAACACACCCCTCACACCCATGTGATTTTCAACATCCAATCCTGGATAATTAGATAAGATAAAAGGTAAAAATCTTAAAAATAATGTTAACATTTTTTCCCAATGTCTTTTAGTGGTCTTTTAATGATACATTAGTATCTAATGTGCAAAGTTCAAGAATACAGTTACAAAGTGTCCAGTGTGCACATACCATTCAATAAATACATAATAAGATACATTCAGCACGTGCTCGTGCTGAATGTATCTTATTATCTTATTATATATTTATTGAATGGTATGTGCACACTGGACACTTTGTAACTTTGTAACTAATGTATCATTTTATTGGCAACATTGCACTGAACAGCACTTATGAACAGGATGGGACATTAATCCAAAAGCGACCACTTGTAGCTCAGACATGGTACAACCTGCAGCCTTGTAACGTGGGTGCTAATGGTTGATAAAAACATGAACAGAAATTATAATAAAGAATTAAAAAAATAAAGTAATTCCTTTATTCACAAAATGTTTATGAAACAATATCATATCAAGTTCACAATGTGCAATACACCACAGGTGTCTGCCCCCATTGTGGCATGACCTTCACAAGGATGTCTCTATCTACTTGAGTGCCTATAACTTTGTGAGTGTCACATGGGCAACTGTCTATATTGCAATTATAACTGAAGCTACTGTACCAGCTACTATTTAGAATCTATCATTCACAATGTCCCTTTCCCCTACTTCACTAAGGTATCAGGCCTACATTGGGGTTCTGGCTTATCGACTCATCTCCACTTCAGGCCTAATTGAGGCCTCCTGCAGCATATACCTCCTCTAGAGAAACAGAATCACTTGCTCACGCTTTATTATAGACTATATGGAACAGACACCATAATCAAGACCATTGAGACGATGGGAGTGCATCCCTCACCCAGGGCATACATTTCTACACAGTAGGAATGATTAAATCCTTCCAGCTTTATATTCTGAAACTCAAGCAACTGACAGCTGCCCAGAGCATGTTGCATGAATCAGCATAAAAGAAGATGGGGATCTACTGGGGTCATCTTCAGAGACACAGATCTTCACTGCTAATAGGCTTTGCTGTCTCTGGACCAGTATAGAATCCCAATCCATAAGGCTTTACATTTCTAGCATAATTCTTTGTTAAGTTTTAGTTCTCCTTTTATTTACCAATCCCTGAAACTTGATTTAGATACTCATATATGAAAGGGTTTATTCATCGAGATTTTGTAGTTGAAACATTGTGCTAATTAGCAATGAAATTATCATGAAGCAACCAGAACTGTAATACCCTTTCCTTTCACGTTCCCTTTAGGTAGACAGGTACTGTATAGCTGCAGTGTATAGCTGCCTATGTGGCTCCACTGCTTATTAGTTTGGGGGATTATTTTATCGCCATTGATTTTTTTCTCTTCTGCTTTCAGAGAATGTTGTAGTGTGACTGTTAGTACACGCTGTCTAAAATAATTGGGTTTTATTTTCTAAGTATTTGTCAAAACAATGGTCGTGCTCCTGCAATACTGAGACATTGAAACTGGCTGCTTTCCCACTGGCACTTTAGAGAGGAAACCTTGGGGAATATGCGAGGTCAGAATCTAATCAACAAAGGTCCCTTTACATTGGCTGCATTGGCAAACATTGCAATATCCTTTGGCTATAATCACCTGAAAATGCTCTTAATTCCTATGCTATTTGGTCAGCTGGGCCATCCTAATGAAAAGTGAGACTTATCCTTTTAAGCTTGATTTCAAAGTGATATTGACAACACAGGATCAACTTTATAACTAAGTGCACTGGAATGTGTTGCACATTATTTCCTATGAGAGCAACTGACTTAAAGTAGCGCCTGAGCACTTTGTTCACCTGACCCCCCACCCCCCCACATACACACACACACACAGATTTTGGGCCTATACACATGCCTCTCCTGAATTCAGGCACCACGGTCTTTGAAACGCTGGTCTCTGTGCTCTATTATTAATTTGTTTGTTAGTGAAAGAGATCTGTAAATATCTATGTTGAAAGGTTGTAAAGCACCCTGTTTTCTTGGAGCAGGGATCCCCAACCTTTAATAATCGCGAGCCACATGCAAATGTAATAACATTTGGGAAGCAACACAACCATGAATTCCCGAGTGGTGGAAAATAAGTGCTGTGATTTGCTATTTGATAGCCCCTATGTGGACTGGCTGCCTACAGGAGACTCTGTTTGACACTACATCTGATTTAATGCAGCCAAAATTTGCCTCCATGCCAGGAATTGAAAAATAAGCACCTGCTTTGAGGCCACTGGGAGCAACATCCAAGGTTTTGGTGAACAACATGTTGACAGGGGCCACTGGTTGGGGATCACTGCTGTAGAGAAAGCCGCATCCAGGGCATCAATATGACACACCCACCCTTTTGTATACATCCAAAGATACAGTATATAAGTTATATGCATATGAAAAGCTGTACAATCTGCTATTATTTGCGTGACATACAATTAATGGATGCTTGACACTTCTGTAAGTGATTATTTTCTCAGTAGGATCAGAAAACATGAGTGATGCAAGTGTTTATTTAAATGATTTTTTTTATACATAAATTGAATTGATTGGGGTGTTACCAAATTCAGTCATTTACATAATAACCAAGCATAACGCATATATTTATGTTAATATGTACATCCAGCTTTAGAAATAAGGATCATTATTGGATAAAAGCTATTCTTTAATCATTGCATCTAATATGAGAAGATGCCTATTCAATGTTAATATTCTTTTAACAGAGAATTATATATATGTGCAGATGACAAACAGCAACTTATTGCATCCTGCCCAGAACAACCTGCTACATGTAATCACAGCTTGGGGAAACATAAATGCTACTCAGAAGGAATGCTGGCAACCAGGGTTAATATTGTCAAAAGATTTATATCCCTGTTTTTCATGTCCCAGCACAGTTTGCTATATACAGTTATACAAACCTTAGACCCTGCATGACTGAAATCCTTGTCTATGTAATGGTGATGGAGTTGGCAGTTGGCATTTAACTCCCGGTGTTTTTGACATCGTATTGCTCTGTAAGCCCTAAGTACATAAATTAGAAATCATTTGTCTAAAATATTATCTAATGAAAAAAATGTAATTCTAAGCAGCACTCCAATATCGCTTACAAAGTTTCAATGGTTTTCAAGTTATTTATAAACGTAATTTCTATTGAAAACAAAATGTTTTTGGCCCTTGCTCCACTGCTGTTTTTGAATTTTGAAACAATGTAGCTATTCTTCAGCCAAGACTTACTTGCTTTGTAGCTTTTTTTTACTGGCTTACCGCATGGCCTATGCTGGTGCTCAATTTTGGTGAAAAATGTGCCAGGCCCAGTGAGCTGCAGACTGCCTTTCTCTTGCAGATATCTCCTGTGGTCAGTCTGAGCTGTATACAAAATGGGAACTTAGCACTCAGTAGAGTACAAACCCTGGCAACCCAGAAAGCAATGACCCAGGGTCTGAGATTATAATAATCAGAGGGTGCCTTCACTAAGCATTTCCTTGTCCTTTAATCCTAGTCATTGATTTGCTGTACATGGCAAAAGGTACAGTAGCCCTAAACATGAAAGAAATAACACTACAACCAGTGGAGGAACCAGGGGCGTAACTAAAGAGGGGCCCAACAGGTATAGGGTGTCCAACGAGTCCCTAATTAATGAGACATTTCAATATATATTGGCAAAACAGGACAAGCTCTGGATATGTTGGGGGCCCTAAAATGAGTTTGCTGTGGGGTCCAGGATAATCTAGTTATGCCACTGGGAGGAACTATAGAGGAAGCAGACCCCACTGTCAAAGGGAGACCTGGAGTGCAGGGTCCGCTTTCTCTCAAGTTACGTGGAACCCCTCATCCCCAGCCACTTTCTTACCTCAGGGAGTGGGCGAGTGGGAGGGCAGTTGAGGTTTTCAGTGCATTGGGCCCCTCCAAAGATTTGGTCTTCAACCTGCAGCATTTATCTTTTTAGAAGCTGCTTTTGATATTCCTCCTTCCTTTGACATCCTTGCACATGCAGGGACTGACCCAAGAAAGGGAAATTACGCTGACTGATTTCTTATACAGAATATGGCTGCTGTATGTTGGGAAACATATGGCAGCAATGTGACTAAAAATAAACGTAGAGCCTTTAATTAGGGCAGCATGGTGGCACAGTGGTTGGCACTGCTGCCCTGTAACACTAGTTTGATTCCAGCCAGGACACTATCTACAAAGGGTCTGTCAGTGCTTCCATGGATTTCCACTGAATACTCCACTGGGTTTCCTCCCACACTCTAAACATAGGGGCACATTTACTAAGCTCGAGTGAAGGATTCGAAGTAAAAAAACTTCCAATTTCGAAGTTTTTTTGGGGTACTTCGACCATCGAATAGGCTACTTCGACCTTCGACTACGACTTCGACTAGAACGATTCAAAGTAAAAATCGTTCGACTATTCGACCATTCGATAGTCGAAGTTCTGTCTCTTTTAAAAAAAACTTCGACTACATATTTCGTCACTTTACCTACCAAGCTACAATGTTAGCCTATGGGGACCTTCCCCATAAGTTTTGTAAGCTTTTTTTGATCGAAGGAAAATCCCTTGATATTTGACCCTTAGTAAATGTGCCCCATAGTGTTTGTGAATGTTATAAGGACCTTAGGGGTCCATTTACTCAAGCACAGTAAATGTGGTAAATTGTTTTCCGCAAGTAATCGCTGTGAATATTTTTACGTTTACTAAACAACGATGTGCTCAGAGAACACTGGCGTTAAATACACTAATGTACAAGCTTACGTTAGCCTTAATTTCAGTGAGTTTAGAATTTTCTGCCAACAAAATCAGTTTGCAATTATTTTTGGTATAAAATAGTCTTGTTTTATGGCATTTATTATGGCAATTTGTAATGACAGATACAGGTATATGGTCAGATAAGCTTCTTCAAAATTGATAAACTTTATTGAACTACACACTGTCAATACAATAGACATCATAAACTTAATGATATGCTTCTTCAAAACTTTCTAAACAATAGAGTGACCTTACACTTTGCAAATCTAAACAA